>NC_056734.1:706259639-706334639 GCF_019279795.1 Protopterus annectens
AAAAAAAGCATTTAAAGGCAAATACAGATTTTCTATAATTAGCATGTATATATGTATATATATATATATATATATATATATATATATATATATAGATATATATATATATATATATATATATATATATATTTATATATATATGTATATCTATATGTATATGCCTATCTCTCTATCTTTCTCTCTATATCTTTATATATATATATATATATATATATATATAAAATATATATATATATATATATATATATATATATATATATATATATATATATATATATATTTATATCTTTATATATATATTTATATATATATATAAAATTAAAAACATTTCCACTAAAGAAGACACGCAGAACAAATATTTAACACTTTCATTCTTTTTTCAGTGATGAGAACTTCTTCAGAATAAAAACATAATGAAATAAATACAAAATTGTAAAGCAATAAAACAATCCCTTCTAACAATGGCATTGAGAAAACCATGGTAATAATAAGTAGTGATTGCTACAGTACCACCTATCGGAGTGGAAAAGCAACACATGTAGTGTTTATGACATGAAACCTTAAGCTCAAAATTCTTGATGTGATGTTGTCCTATATCACCTTCATTCTGTACTTTTTGAGTTTGGACCCTATCACCGGTTCTGACTTGGCCTATACAAAAGCTCAAGGACTTCCACCGGCTCATGGCTGTTGCCCTATCTCATCATGCTTAGGGAAGATTACCCAGATCTCGTTTGCTGTTAAACAAGATTGGGTGCTTCTATTCAGGCTCTGGATAAGTGGAAGTATTTTTCTTAATAATTGTTTAAAATTGTTCTTATTACTGTTTGAAAACCTTTTAGTGTGTTAGTTGGTTAGTTTGAGCTCAGTTAGAGTGTTCGCTTTATTGTTTCTTCCTCTAGGCACTTTTTTCTACCTTCCTATCCCACCTATCTTTTTACAAATAATTATCCATGCTCATTTAAGTTAGAGAGCTTGGAAAAAAAGTCTTCAGTCTTGGTTTAACTGTATTGGTCTTTCCCCTGGTAAGGTTGTTTAAGTTAGAGAGCTACTGTTGGCCCATTTAACTTATTCTTTTCCCTTTCATATATGTCTCCTAATTAGGGGCAGGTTTATTTAACTTAGAGAAATGCCCCCCCCTTTGTTTTTTCATAGTAAAAAATTTGTGTTGCTGGTTTTTGTTGAAAAAAAAAAAAAAAAAATATATATATATATATATATATATATATATATATATATATACATATATGAAGAAAAAAAAGTTTTTTTCTTCTAGTACTGTTATTAGTGGTCGGTTGTTGTTGGCATTGCTGTTGGTATGTTATACATAATGTCCAAGGATTCAAAAGAATCCAAACCCTCTGGGTTTAAGAAATGTGACAAATGTAACCAAAAATTGTTGACTGATGGCCATGCAAGCTGTGTATATTGTTTAGGTGTAGTCCACCTACAGGAATCATGTGCCTTTTGCCATGCTTTCTGTTCCAGAGTTTTGCTTGAAAGACATGTTCCTTTCGACATGCTTTCTGTTCCAGAGTTTTGCTTGAAAGAAAGAACAAGCTGATTTTAAGAGGATTATTAAAGACCCCTTCACAGAGGCAATGGAAGAGACTCAGAGTTTGTCAAAATGCCAAAATCCCTTTCTTGCAGGTCAGAGAAGTCAGAAAAAAGATCATCTACCTCTATTGCTCATTTAGAGCCAACAAAAAAATTGGCAAAAGATTCATCCTCAGACCCGAAGGCTTTCAGGCCTAAAAAATCTTCCTCCTCAGCTTCTGCTGTGGTTTCAGGGCTGATGTAGTTTCAAACTCGAGTCTGTCCTCAGTTTTGGAACTGGTCTCCCCAACTCTCAGATCTCCATTGCTGCAACCAGTGAAATCTCCTACCCCCCCTCAATCCTCCAGGAGTCTCTCTGACAACGATGTGGATCTTGTGGTGAGGAGACTTTTACAGACACCGGTGCTTGCCAAGTTACTGTCATCTCCAACCCAGAGGGATTCAGAGCCAACAAAGTCTACCTCCCCTTCATCGATTCATCCTGTGACCCAATCTTCAACTTTGGAGCCGGAGTGCCTGGATTCAATTGTAGTGGAACCGTTTGTACCGAGACCTGCACCAGGATCTTTGGGCCTGACTACCATTCCACTTGAATTTGAGGAGGCTAGGAGCTGACACTCTCCAGTCAGGTCTGGTGAGGTGAGTCGAATCGGACAGTTGTCTGATCCAAACTTGCCTCTCGGGGCTTTGGCACTGGTGATCTCGGCTCCGATATCGGCCTTGGATGCCACCACCTTGGTTCCGGGAATACCTTCTTGTTCTTTGAAGCCAGAGGCTTCCTCAGATCAGGGCTGAGGGGACCTTCAAGCTGATGAAGAGAGTGCTGTCACCACAGACAGCTTCACTCTCAGATTCAGGCATTCTTCCCCCTAAGGTGCCAGTGTCTGTCTCAGTACCATCGCATCATGGAGACCCAAAGCCTCAGATGCCCCATTGGGTGAAGCTCTCTCTTTCAAAACCTCTCTGGAATACCTTTCTGAATAGGTCCCTTGAAAGAGATTATGCAAGAGGAAGCATTTAGACTCCCCAGAGGAGTCCATTGCATCATGTATGGGCCTCGATGAATCAGAAGGGTTCCCATGGTCACCCTCTGAGGGTGTCTCCTTTGTGGACATCCTAGAAAAACTTAAGCAGATGGCTGGAAGCCCATCATCCCTTCTGAGGATGAGTCTATATATCTGGAGGCTTTCGGGTCTCGCCTTTCCACCTCTTGGGTGCCTCCACTCTTCGACCAGCTCATGAATGTAGTTAGTCGAAAGGCATGGAAGTCTTCAGACTCAGTAGAACCTGTTCCTAGGAGGCCAAATAAGTTAATTACTACACCTTCGGACAAGGAGTTCCTTAGCAAGGGTGTCCCAGTAGATGCTATGGTGGTGGTGGCAGCCACCAAGAAGGAGCTTTCAGAGACATCCTCATCTGTCCATCCACTGAACAAAGAGTCTCGTACGATGGACAGATATGGAAAGCGCACCTTTTCTTCACCGACTTTTGCTCTCAGATCACTGAACTACCTGACCCATTTTATTAAGCTTCAGAGAGATCTCCTGAAAGAGCTTGGAGATTCCCTCCAAGGTTCTGTAGTTGCAGGGGTTTCAGACAAGGTTTAATCTCAGCTCTTCACATTAAATTCAGTGGTCAGCTTTTTCATGAGGCTCATTTCTTATGAAGCTGATAGAGCAAGTAGGGTAGCGGGTATAAGAATTTCCTTAAGGAGACATTCCTGGATACGCTTGTGTGATTTCATGGAACCCTTTAAATCTTCCTTTATTAACACCCCCTTTAATGGCTCATCCTTGTTCGGGCCTAAAGCTAAAAACACTCTAACTAGGTGTGAACAGGAAGGAAAGACTCTGTGTGCCTTTGGAGTCCGTTTCTCCCTACCTACCTGACCTTACCCCAAAGGTCAGAAGGGGGGATGTGGTTTTGATAATCCCAGAGAACTTTCCAGAACACATGTGGTGATCCTTCCCCCAGGGGCAGATGGGGAAGTACCAATGGAAGACACCAACCATGTGACAGAGGGCATCCGCAGAACCAGGGCAACAGGGAATCCTTCCTTGGTAAGCCCTTTCAGCGTTTCCGAAAGGAGGCCCATCTGTCCATCAGTGGAGGCAGTCGGGAGTTGCTTATCTTTGTACCCAAACACCTGTCTATAAACTACAAAAGATAAATGGGTACAAATGATCATGTCTAGAGGGTACTCCATTCCCAGTCAAAGGGATCAGGCAACTCTAGAAATAAAAAAGTTGCTAGACAAAAGAGTCATCCAAACTGTCCCCACAGACCAAATTGGATCAGGAATTTACTCAAGATTCTTTTTAGTTCCAAAAAAAAAAAAAACAGGGGACTGGAGACCCATTCTGGATCTCAGCAAACTAAACAAGTTTGTGAAGAAGTCTAAAGTTCTGGATGGTGACTGCAGTTGATACTTCCCTTCCTGGGACAAGATGATTAGATGTGCTCAATAGACCTCCAGGATGCGTACTACCACATCATGAAGGACAGGCGATCTAGGAGTCATTTGCGCTTTCGGCTGGGAGCCAGTCACTATCAGTTTCAAGCTCTGCTCTTTGGTCTCACTACAGCCCCCAAAGTGTTCACCAAATGCATGGCAGTAGTCACAGCTCACCTGAGGCGCCTAGGATTCCAAGTGTTTCCATACCTAGACGAATGAGTCCTAACTGGCACCACCAAGTCTCTACTAACAAGACTG
Source organism: Protopterus annectens (assembly GCF_019279795.1). Taxonomy (NCBI): domain Eukaryota; kingdom Metazoa; phylum Chordata; order Ceratodontiformes; family Protopteridae; genus Protopterus; species Protopterus annectens. The sequence goes on from NC_056734.1 coordinate 706,263,910, forward strand.
AGGGACACCACCATACGGGATCACAACAAATTACAAAAAAATCTGCCTTGTTGCCATCTCAGCTTATCATTTTTATAGGAGCAGATCTAGATACAAAACAAATGCTGGCCAAGATTTCCCACAAAAGAGTTCAAGTCCTATGATATCAAGTCCAAAATCTACTTTCCAAGAAAAAAGTGCAAGCAAGAACTGCCTTGAAACTGTTTGGTACCATGGCAGTAGCAATAACCTTGATACCACTGGCGCACCTGCACATGCGAATTTTGCAGTGGCTGCTGTTCAAACAGTGGTCCATGCAGGAGCTACCCATGTCTCACCAAATTATTATTACAGAATCTTGCAAGAAAGACCTTCTTTGGAGGCTTCATTCCACTCAGGTGACCCTAGGCTGTCCATTAGTTCTTCTACAACCATTAGCCACAGTGACCATGGACACTTCCCAGATAGGGTGGGGGGGGCATTATCTGGGAAAGACAGTCCAGGGCACTTGTCAGGATCATAAGACTACTTGGATATCAACATGCTAGAGATGAGAGCGGTGCTTCTAGCATTGCAAGCATTCCGAGACTCTCTTCTACTAGGAACGATTGCAGTACAGACATACAACATGTCAGTTGTGTGGTACATAAACAAACAAAGAGGAACTAAGTCTTACTCCCTCTGTCAGCAGCACACATCCTGGGGAAATCCAATGTGATGGCGGACAAACTCAGCAGAGCAATTCTGATGCCTCACGAGTGGTCCCTAAAACAGGAAGTAGTAGAAAAGATTTTCCACAAGTGGGACCAGCCTTGCTGTGATCTCTTTGCCACATCCATGAATGTCAAGTGCAGCAGCTACTTTGCCCTGATCCCCCCTCCAGGGGAGTCAACAAGGGATGCACTTGTACATGATTGGCCCCCGGGTCTCCTCTGTGCTTTTCCCCCCTTTCCGTTGATTCCCAAAGTCCTTCAGAAAGAAGCTCATTGGGAAGGAGTTTGATACTAGTCACCTCGTACTGGCCTCGTCAAGTATGGTTCCCCTTTCTTTGGCCCCATCTCCAGGAGGAGCCATGGATTCACCTGACTCATTCATCAGGGAGATGCCACCCATCAGTTCAAACCCTCAAGTTGACAGCTTGGCTGCTCCAGTTCCACACATAGCCAGGCTTCCTGACATTTTCCCCTTTGGTGAAACATATCCTGATTTCGTCTCATAAGGCTTCAACCAGGAAATTATACACAAGCAAATGGAAGAGATTTTCCCATTGAGCCTTCAATAATCACATTGACCCTTTCACTGCCCCTATAATGTCTATATTAGAGTGCTCGGCAAAGCTTTTTAATGAAGGCGCAACTGCGGCTAGTATTCGAGTTCAACTAGCTGCTATATCAAACTACCATATAGGAAAACTGGGACTAAAAATAATGTTCCACAGACTTTGCAAAGCTTTCCTGAGGGTTACTATTTTACTCAGGTCTCCCATCAAAGACCCCCAGCGCCATGGGACCTAAACTTTCTCTTATCCAGTTTGATTCTCCCCCCCCTTTGAACCTGCATCATCCTGTGCTTTTAACGTGGGAGACAACCCTTTTTGGTAGACATCACTTTTGCTAGAAGGATATCAGAACTGCAAGCATTGTCAATAAGGACCCCTACATGCTTTTCCACAAGGATAGAGTATCTCTATGAACAAACCCGTCCTTCCTACCCAAAGTGTGCTCAGAATCTAATTTGAGTCAATCCATAGACTTACCAGTTTTTTTCCCCAACTATGGCAACAGGGCAGAGTATAAGCTACACCAACTAGATGTGCATAGGCAATTATGTTTTTACCTAAATAGAACAAAGGACTACAGAAAATCAGACCAGTTATTTGCATCATTTTCAGACAAAAAATGGTGCTCCCATATCAAAAGTCACACTTTCAAAATGGCTTACAGATTGTATTACCTTTACTTACAAATCTCAAAACAGAGAACTTCCTGGAAAGATAAAAGGTCATTCTGCAAGGGCTATAGCAACCTCATCTGCCTTTCAGGCGAGGCTAGCTATAGATACTATTTGTGCTGCAGTAGCATGGATGAAGCCTCATACCCTTATCACTCATTACAAAGTGGATTTGGCCTCCAGGAACAGGGCCTCCTCTGGGTCCACTGTTCTGAAGAATATTCTCCCTTGAGCCACCCAAGAACAATGGTGCTAGGGACGTAGTCCTAACCAGTACAGAATAAAGGCAAGATAGGACAACATCATGTAAAGAAGTTATGTACTCACCATAATATTCCATGTGTGTTATCCATCTCGCCTTCATTCTTACTTCCCACCCTCCATCCCCCAGCCTTTCGCTCCTGGAGGACTGAGCGGTTGTGATTGGAATATAATGTTCTCTGACTCTCTTCATTGGTCTGTTACATATGTAAATAGTTTTTTGACATTAGGTTTAATATCTGCAAACAAGATCTGGGTAATCTTCCCTAAGCATGATGGGATGGGGCTACAGCCACAAGCCGGTGGAAGTCCTCGAGCTTTTGTATAGGCCAAGTTGGAACTGATGATCAGTTCCGAACCCAACCAGTACAGAACGAAGGAGAGATGGACAACACACATGGAACATTATGGTGAGTACATCATTTCTTTTTCTGTGTGTCTTCGTTAGTGGAGAAGTTTTTAATAATATAGTTGTTTTTTTTCTTTGAAAGCTTTTCATCAGTTGTTTGTTTATTTTATATATATATATATATATATATATATATATATATATATATATATATATATATATGTGTGTGTGTGTGTGTGTGTGTGTGTGTGTGTGTGTGTGTGTGTGTGTGTGTGTGTGTGTGTGTGTGTGTGTGTGTGTGTGTGTGTGTGTGTGTGTGTGTGTGTGTGTGTTTGTGTATAGGTATACTTTAAGCAAAACATAGTTTAAAGATAGTAAATCAATACCAAATGCTTGGGAGTTGACCTTATTTGGTTGCTATAGCTGTAGAGTAAACATTACAGATATCGGTGCATAAGGATTGGTGGTTGCTGTAATGGTTAAGCTGTTTACCTCACATACACAAAGCACTGTTTGATTCTCACTTTTACAAGGAAAATTGGCTAGGCTTAAAAATGTCCCACAAGGGCAGTTGGCTTAGTACTTACCCATGAACATACCAAAATATTTGTATGAGTCTAACTCTCAAAATGAGATTTCTTAATATGAAAATTACAAGAGATAAAATGGGATTCAGCATTATCAGTGAGAATGTTACAAATGTTACATGAAAACTGAGTTAGTACTCTAGCACAACTGAGAAAAGTAGTAGCATTTTCATGATGTGGCTTCAGTTTTCTAAAAAGATAGATTGGGAAGACTGCCATAGAGTATGAAAACATTTCAAATTTTATTTGATTTCATTATTCAGAATGACCCAGAGAAAACAGTGATTATCTAAACATGTGTACCTATATTAGAGGCAGGTGTTCAACATATTGTAGAACTACATCAAATACTACATACAAGGTATAGACTTACTTCAGTGGTCAGAAACTAACAGTGGGGACAATAAGAAATCAAGAAATCAGTACACAGTTAAGCAACTGTATTATTAATTATTTAAACTCATCATAAATAAACTCACTGAATCTGCAGCCGAAACTCAAAAATATATATATTTTTTCTTTGCAATAGTGACTTCTCCACATACTCCCTTACTTAAATATACTAACTCGATGACACTAACAAAGGGGACACAAAAACACTCTGCAGGTATACAAACAGTGCTCACACACATTAAGATGTACTTAAAACAATTAGGATACTTCACTTTAGAAAATTATGTCTGGGGAAATTATAGCCAATAAAATATTTTGTATTGAATGGTAGATCTGTACATCTCCCTGTAAAAAAACAAACACAAAAAACATGGTTCAATGATGCATTTAATCAGTATAAATAAAAATGAATATACTGCAAGAGGAAATAGATATAATGGTTTATAAATGAGTAACACAATGCAAGAAATATTAAAAATATTTATAAATAATTGAAATAAAGTAAAAAGGATGAAATATGCTGACAAATAAGGGAAAAATAAGTGTAAATATAAATAAAAATAGTGAGGCTTTTAATACTTAATAGCAAGAGGTATTAGTCAGATTAAGAGTAAATGGGGTGAGTGCATAGATGGTAAAACATGGACTTTTTTCTTTAGGCCTAAGTTCAAAGAACTATGTACAGATAGATTGAATACACTGTGACTTGAAACTTACAAATAATGTTGTTAACTAGGAGCTGAAAGTTTTTCTAAGGAGAAAATTCAGGTGGGAATACAGAAAGCTAGCTGTAAATGTACTAGCATGATGACAGCATGATAAATTAATATTTACACAAATATACTAGAATATTATGTTTCCAGTTTCATAAATATTTAGAACAGATGAAATTTCCAAAGTGAATAAAGGGTGCTATTATTGCCCTCATTTTAAAAAGAAGAACCCTAACTATTTCTTACTGCATTGGCTGATTATGTTAATAGTAATAGATGGCTTATTACAGTTCTTATGTCAGTGATACTAGAATGGCTTTCCTGTACTTGGCCTAGGGAAAAGTGGACAAGTTCAGATTCATTGATTTCTTTTCCCCAGTTTTAAACTCCTTGATTACTTTTTCCACAAGCAATCACTACCAGTGCAGTACTGTCTGTACACTGGCAGTGATTCAAATTGTTATAGCTTTGTTTTTGTTCTTCTTATCAGTTGCATGCCTCTGGACTTAAGTGTGCATAAGTAAGCACTTGTGGGAGTGTGGTAATAAAGTCCCTAATGTTAGACCAGTTTGTTTTGTGTTGTTGAAACCGTCATTGACCTGAGATATAAGTTAACTTGTAGAACACTTAAAAATGCAATTAAGAGAGAAGAAGCCGTATTGATCACATTTTGCATTTATGAGTAACACATCCATTATTCTTGAGTGCTATTATCTTCCAACACCTTACTAAGAAATTTACACAATTGTGCTCACAAGTATCATTTGCATTATTTATCAAACTAGATTCACCTTGTAATAGAGTAAATCATAAACTACAGGAAACAATGTAAGAGGAAAACAATTCCCTTCAATAATAAATATCATGGCAGCAATTTATAGCAATAACTGGCACAAAACAAAAGTAACATCAGCTGGAGACTTAACAGGAAAGTATAAAATATTAATAGGTGATCTAAAACAGAAGTACATATTAGCAGAGTGGTATATTTTTGATTTATATTTTAGGTAAGTTACACATAAAGAAAAAAATCATGTGTCATATTCAGATATACTGAGTCTCTACATTATTATCAGCAATTTATTGAACATGGGATAAATAACTATAGGGAATGGAATAGTGTATGTAGGTTTGTATTTACAAATTAGTACAAATAAGACAAAGATTATGGTCTGAAAGGTCAGAGGAAATTAGTTTAAGATTAGTTTAAGTGGAGATCAGATTGAGTTTATTATTTCATATAGCTATCTAGGATTAATATTTTCAATTATAGTTGCAGGTACCACATAGTATTTTATATCCAAGATAAACAAGATAGCTGATGTGGTTTATAGACTGCTGTATAGGCAATATGTATTACAGGATTGCTACATATGACAAATGTATATTATACATTTTATTGGATATCACAAGACTTAAGATTCATCAAATAATTTATGGAGCTGAAATTTGCTGAGATAATTCACAAATGGCACTTAGGAATTTGAAATACAAAGATCTGTAGTTTCTGAAATTTAGACCAGTTTTAGTTTGAAAGCTCACCTCGGGCTCCTTTGCTATTCATTACCATAAGTGGAGTATGATGCTCTGGGTCAGTTTTTTTCAACCACCAGTCTGTGGACTGGGTCCAGTCTGGCAGAAATTTTCAGCTGGTCCATGGAACACTAGGACCCACTGTCTGGGAGAGGGACCCACTTGCTAGCAGGGGGACCACTGGCTGGGAGACACCTGTGTGACCAGTTGTTTACTTCTTTGTCTTCTGCGTGAAATTTGAATGTCAGAAGACATTTAAAATGCGGACTACAAACAAACAATGAGAGGTAGGTGTGTGTTTGTGTATGTGTGTGTTTGTTTAAGTGGTAGGTAGATAGGTATTTGTGTATGTAAGAAGAAGGTAAGTAGGTAGGTGTGTATGTGTTTATGTAAGAAGTAAGTAGGTAGGGATGTGTGTGTGTGTGTGTGTGTGTGTGTGTGTGTGTGTGTGTGTGTGTGTGTGTGTGTGTGTGTGTGTATGTCTGTATGTAAAATGAGGGAGGGAGGTATCTTTTAGCTGTCCAGATTTTCGTAGAAAGTCCAAATTTTTGCCTCATAGTTTTTGTCTGTTCCTCATATAATTTGTGGGGGGGGGGGGTTGGTTTATTGTGGCAAATCCATGAGGACAGAATTCACTAAATAATGACAGGCATTTGAGTTTCAGACTTCATGTCCTTCAGAAAATTAATGATAACACAGTACCTTTTATTCTACCAACTTTATAAGTTTGTGAGAACAGTATTTAAAATGTGTCCCACCATTATTTTTGGCTTTGCCCAGATTTTTTGTGCTAAGAGGTTGAGAGGTACAGTGTGTGTGTGTGTGTGTGTGTGTGTGTGTGTGTGTGTGTGTGTGTGTGTGTGTGTGTGTGTGTGTGTGCGTGTGTGTGTAAAAGGGAGATATGTAGGTGTGTGTGTTTAAGAGGGAGGTAGGTGGTGTGTTTAAGAGGGAGAGGTGTGTGTGTGTGTGTGTGTGTGTGTGTGTGTGTGTGTGTGTGTGTGTGTGTGTGTGTGTGTGTGTATAAGAGTGTTTTAGGTAGGTGTGTAATTGTGTAAGATGGAGAGAGGGAGGTATGCATACCTCTCAACTGTCCTTGATTTTCAGGGGCATCCCTGATTTTGACTGAAATTTTAGCTCTGTCTCTTTTAATCACACCTAAAAGTGGTGACTTTTGGAGAAAAGGTGATAAATTACATTTAATAAATAATGACAATAATTAGAGTTGCAGACTTCTTTTACTTTAGAAAAATGCATTTTCACTCGTTCTGATATTTTGTCATTGTCTCAAGTTAATACTAATATATGAAAAGGTCCCTGATTTTTTCTGGATTTGTCCCTTTTTGGTTGAGAGCTATGGGTAGGGGTGTGTGTGTGTGTGTGTGTGTGTGTGTGTGTGTGTGTGTGTGTGTGTGTGTGTAAGAGGTAGGTAGATAGCATACCTCTCAACTGTCCAGATTTTTGCCCTGTATTTTTGGTCTGTTCCTCTTAAAAAGGACTGAAGTTTCAGACTTCATATCCTTTGGTATAGAGCACTCAAACAGCAATTGTTTTATTTGGTTCCTTATAAATAATGTTTTTTTTTTTATTTATGCCTTAGCGGTCCCTGAAATAATTCTCCTATTTTCACTGGTCCCTAAGTATAAAAAGGTTGAAAACCACTGCTCTAAGTGACATACTTCTTACTGGAGCACATGTGCCTGCAGCCATGGCAAGAACCCAGTCCCAGCTGGTGCCCAGCAATATAGTATTCATCTAGGAATACTTAATGGAATGGTAGACCGTCAAGTGGGCCCTTCAGCTGCCATCATTCTGTCACATCCTTTGGGTGTAGTCCAGTCTCTTTCCATGTATACTGTCAGACTATATGGAAGAGGCTTTAGAGGTTATTGATTGGTGCCATTTTATTATATTTGATAGAAGCTACTGCACAAAACTAGCTACTTGTTACTTTTGTTTTCCTCCTTGAGAGAGAGGAGTGCTTCAAGGTTCACTGTTAGCTCCAGTATTTTTCATAAAAATTATGAATAAAATCAGTGAAATCTAGCAAAACTGTTAGCATTGTATGTGGATAGTGTTTTTTCCCCCCTCTAGGAGTATTGTTCCTGCGTTTCATTCCATTAACAACAGCTTATACTACCAGCTGCACAGTTTGCAGTGTTGGACTGTATGGCTTCTTTCTCTCTGTTTCTTTATCTTGTTTTTTTTTAACTTAGGTCTTTGTTCTGGGCGTGTGTTTTGATTACACCTGCTCTGTGTGGAAACCTTGCTTTGTTCACCTCACTGTGTGTCTGTTAAGGTCTGCAGTGCTTGTTCTGTCAGTGGATGCAAGAATGCTAATTCAACTTTAATATTTTGCTTAATCCTCTGCTACAATTCTTTTACTTTGACTACTAGTGATGATTTTTTAAACAGTGCAGACATCATTTTCAGTTTGCTTCTCCATTTTTCTATTGCTTATACTATTGTTGGCAGCTGGTTTTATTTTTTTCCACCATTGCTGTTATTATTATTATTATTATAACTGCCAGTTTCCAGCATTGCATACTCAACTGTTGTAAATTATGGACAAGTTGAGGTGACCTGGCCTGCTGGTTGTGGAAAGTGGCCATAGTTTATGTGTTCTGACCAGCTTACATTTTTTGGCATGAGTCACAGCCTTTATAGTTACCTTTACTGTACATTTGAATGTAGTTTGAATTTATCCTTTGATGGGATAATAAGGTATACTAATTAATGTGATTTCATATATCATCATACTGGTTTGTCTAAAGCTGGTCAGCTTCTTTGGACTGTCTTGTACTGCTGGGTGTAGTTTGCAGTGTTTGCTGGCTTTTGGGAATGGCTTCTATTTCATTTTATTTCAGCTAGTGTGACTATCTTTTGTTAGAGGTTTGTCTTATTAACAAAGCTAGTAACCTTGTGTGGCTGTCCAACAAATAAACTAATAATCCCAAAAACTGGAGAGCCGTCGAGCGGAATGCACTCACTAGAAAATCTCTTGACCAAAAACGAACAGTGACACCGTCAACCATGCATAAACGCTTTTATTCCACAAAATTCACATGCGTTTTTATTCCACAAAATTCACATGCGTTTTCGTCCCTTCATACAGGACTTCATCAGATAAAATAACACAAGTATTTGTGTTATTTTATCTGATGAAGTCCTGTATGAAGTGACGAAAGCGCATGTGAATTTTGTGGAATAAAAGCGTTTATGCATGGTTGACAGTGTCACTGTTCGTTTTTGGTCAAGAGATTTTCTAGTGAGTGCATTCCGCTCGACGGCTTTCCAGTTTTTGGGATTATTATTAACAAAGCTATTAACTGCATCTTGTGTCAGCTGTGTCTGTGATCCTTTTCCTGGACCTTGTATTCCATACATTGTCTCTTGTATTTTCTGGGCTTACTTCTCCCTGCCAATCAATACGATGAGTCTTGGAATTCTCATGACTCTGTCTGCTAGTGTCTTCAGTTCCTTTTATAGGGTTCCTTTCCTGGTCATACACATTACATGTGAAGCTACCTGGCATCTCTTCTTGTTTTGGTCTTTGACCATTTTTTGTTTCGACCCAGTATTTTGACTTTTGATTTTGGAACTGGCTACATATTTGTTTGCCTGTGCCTTAAATTATTTGTATAAAATGCTTGGCATCGATTATTTGTATAAAATGCTTGGCACCAGGAATTAATAGCGGCATGATGCTAGGGCACTTCTATGGGCTAGGCTTGCAAAGGCTCCAAGGCCATTGGCCTAGTACACACCTATGAACCTATGAAAAGAATGTGGGCCTTTTGATTTACAAAATCTCTTGAAATTATTCCATTTATTACATTTGTGGCATTGCTGACCAAAAGCTAAAGATTTTTCCCTTTAGATTCATGACTTCCACCACAATTACGACAGTTGGCAATGAAACCAGGTTGGGGGCCCATGCTTTGAGTTAGCTGACTTACTCTTATGCTTCACTGAGACTGTGCAAACTCTGGAATTTGCTGGAAAGTTCTGGGGTTTACCAGTGACTGCTGCAGGGGTTACAGTTGCTGCCTTGTGCTTGGGCCTGTTTCTTTTAGCCACGTGCTACATACTATCACTGTGCCTTCTAGAGCTGTTCTCTTTTGTAAGCATATTCGTGTGCTTTTCTGTGAGCTCACCTATCTGACAAATATCCAAGGCCTTATTCAAAGTTAAATCACCGTCACAAAGCAAAATTTTTCTCACAGCATCATCTTTTATGCCACATACAAGTCTGTCCTTTATTAATTAATCCCTTAAATCACCAAATCTGCACGTTTTAGCTTTATTTCTCAGGTCAGTTATATATGCTGCAAAAGTTTCACCAGGCTTTTGATCCCTTGTGTAAAATAAGTGCCTTTCCATAGAAACATTTGTCTGGGGGGGTGCACATTTCTCTGAATTTACATTTCAAGCACTCTGGGTCCTCCCTTGACTCAGCTGGTACAACAGTATCACGATTCCCCCACCTCCTGTATAGATAGCAGATACATACACAAATGAATGTTCTGCTTGAATGGCTTCTGACCCAGCTAAATTGAGCATTATAAATGCCTTTGTATGGTCATCCTTATTACTGTCAAACACAAGTGCTCTAGGTTTTCGAACTCCATCTGCCATGCCCACGAAGTATACACAAACACATTGAAAACATGGCCCTTGTAATTAAGTATGAACAACATTGAAACACACAATAAATTCTTTGAAACATTTTACTTTGCGAAATATGCTTTGTGATGGCTGTACTTTTGCGAAATAGCTTTACTAGTAACACTGCACAAACATACGGACACTTTAGACACTTCTGATAACTTGAATATCTTTGCTCAATATGAAAAATACATGCTTTGCAAAAATGCGGTAGTTTCCCCTTATTTATTCATTTTATGCAATGCGGACTTCATTTCAAACTTTTTCCATAATGATTTGAATATTTTATCAATATTGTATATATCAGTTTGTGCAAATATCAGTTAGAATGTTCTGCATGCCCCGTTCCATATTTTACAAAAAAGAAATAGTGCTGAGCAAGTGCTAATATCTAAAATTCGTTTCTGACCTGTTTTGTAAAGTTTATACATTTTAGGGATGATCCGCTCGTCTATATTCCACACGTTCTAAGCAAATGCCTCTAGTTGTTTTAGTCATGTTGCCTCTAACTTCATGCCCTTTAGACATGCCACTTCTGGCACCATGTTGCTCATTCGTCTCTAACACGTATAACAAGAGGGCTGGGATTTTCGTTAGATGCTTTAATACATAGAAACACATCAGGATGGATAGCAGCATCATTAAATATGAACAAACTAGTTAACAAACAAACCTTACATACATACATGCTTACATCTCAACAGCTAACTACAAAATGGCAGTCAGATTTGTACGTGCTTAGTATTTATACATTTGTGCAAGCCCTTGAATAACTTCTTAAAGGTTTATATATACACATATTGATCTATACCTCTCTTAATGGAATACAAACTATCCACTTTACAAAAAACACAATGTATTTTATCAACAGAGTACTGAAAGATAAAACTGTTAAGTGACACTGAAACCAGTCCAATAACTCCACTGTACAAATAGTAAGCATTTGGATATTCATAAAAATAAAATAATGTTTGTTTCACGAGTTAATTTTCATGGAAAATCAGAAAGCACAATATCGTAATTTTAAGAAATCTTCCAGTCAAATTTTTCACACTAGGGCTTTATCCTAGTCAAGTTAATATTTTTTGCTTACACTTATTAACGTGTTTAAGTCTAAGCAAGACTACACAACAAAAATAAAATAAACAACTGCAAATTAATTAAAAATATATAGAAATCGCAAATATTTTAAGAGAATAAAATACACAGGAAAGTATAAGAACTGCTATCACAAATTTGTAAGACAACTCATACAAATAACTCATAAAGGAGTGATTAAACCCATTAACTGTCAGAGACTGTCTTAGCCACCTAGGCTGATAGCATGTGAACTCTCTAAAATCTAAAAAATGTGTGACAGACCAGAAGAGCATAAACTTGTTAACAGTGGGGACTCTTTCAGCCACCTAGGTAACATGTTTCAGATATGCACTTCTTAGAAACCAAAGGCCCATAAGCCAGAAGACTCAAGACACACTTCTGATTGTGCCATCAGCCCCTGAGTGGTTAAGCAGAGAGGTGGCTGATGCCACCTGAGTAGATCTCATGGCGTGGCCAAGTCATGCAGATCTTGATAAACCAAGACTAGTACCATATAAATAATCTACTGATAAATAGATAGCCAGTAACGCTGATAGAGAACCAGTGTTATATGATGGTAAGTTTATACACCAGTATATAGCCAGGCCCTCTGAAGTTTTGCTGTGGGGGTCAAATCCACAGTCTGGAAGTCCTAAATTCATTACATTACAGCAGTCCAGTTGGGGTACACCAGAATATGAACCACAGCATGACTGTCCGCATGCTGAATGCGGCATTTGTTGGGGTGATCTTCCTGAGTTAAAGCAGCTAATCTAATAACTGTTGAGATCTACCCCTTTAAAATTCCTGAGTTAAAGCAGCTAATCTAATAACTGTTGAGATCTACTCCTTTAAAGACAGTTAAAAAAGCACCTAAAATCGCACCCCTTTTGATAATAATTATACACTTTTCACCTCTATAGATGACATTAGGAGACTAAACTGGTGCAAAGAAATCCTAGAAGATGCCATGCACAGCTATGGCCTCTGTCTTTAAGGAACTAAGCTTCAAGCAACTCATAGTCCTTCATTCATGAATGCATTCCAAATCTGCAGCTAAAGTGTCAATGTTAGACACATATTCCTGAGATAATGAGAGGTATGGCTACATGTCATGAGCAAAGCAATAACACTACAACTCTCTCTTTTGAATAGTATCCACTAAAGAAAGCAAATGCATGATGAAAAGTAAAGGTTTCCAAATGGAACCCTCTGGTACTTCACAAGTTGAAAGAGGATGCAGAATTATTAATCAAAGATGCCAAATCTTTGAGTATACCCAGAAGAGAAGGAGACAAACCAGTCTAGTACAAAACTGGTAATATCATAATAACATTCAAGACTGTTCAAAAGTATATCATGACCCACAGAGTCAAATGATGACAAGAGATATAGTACGACCAAGAGGAAATAGTAAAACTTATCTTTCACCATGAGAAAATCATTAAAAGCCCTGTTAAGGGCAATCATAGTACTGCCTCTTGAGTGAAAGATAGACTTGAATAGCTCATGCTTACCTTTCTATCATAAGCAAAAATTCAACTAAACGCAAACCATATTTTCAAATATCTTATCTATAAAAGGAAAGTTAGAGAAAGGTCTGCAATTGACTACATTGTCAGAATCCAGCCCAGCCTTTTTCAAGATGGGAATAACTAATACCTACTACTCAGAAAAGAGCAGCTGTTCAACTTTCTACTCTAGAGATATACAGAGACAAGTACACAGATTTCCTTCAAGAGATCGAAACCTGATAAAACAAAAAATGATTATCTGGGTCAAAGATGTCTGAGAAGAACAGTGCAATGTCATTTACTCTTTAACCTTCAGTCCTGTCCTTCTCAGCTCACAAATTTCAGGCAAACCAAGGAACTCATGACCTGACATGAACAAGAAAAAATGATGGGGGACAAGATGTCAAAAGTCACCATGTATCCCTGATATTCACAAGCCCCTGTGTAAAACTAACACTTCCGTTCTGCAATTGCTAGCAAAGAGCATAATTGCAGAGTATCAGACTAATCTTCTTGCACTGAACTACCTCAAAGTCAATGATTTCCACCAAGGACTGATCCCAAGCTCAAACACCAGCACTAACGTATGGTCAAAATATGACAGGAAGAAGTAACAACTTTGATCCATGAATTCTTTTACAAAAAATGCCAACTCCTTGTCCACTTTGACACTGAAGTTTTCCAGGACCAACCACCTTATCGGTACCACAGAGAAAAGCAAGTCAGTGAACTCCAGAAAGAATACCTTCTCTCTACCTGGTGGACAGTAGATAAGGAGGAACCCACAGTTTACTCATGCACCCATTGTAAACTCAGATAAGTTACCATTTCAGCTATTGTCTGATTCAGTTCAATGGTTGTGAAAGGAAAAATCAGAACTTGTACCTCTAGCCTGGTCTAGTCTAGCGTGTTACATCAGAGAGAAGCCTGGAGTCACACGTACTGTAAGACTAACTAATGTTTGTCTCTCTAAGTCTCCATAATACAGCCAGGTGCACTTTAAGCATATGTTGAGATGTAACACCTGACTTGATCTGCGTCGACATGGCACTGAATTGAAGACATGTCACCAACTGACCAGATGAAAAGTCATCAAAAAAAGAAAAAAACAAGATGAAATACCAGATGTCCAGTAAAAATAATGTGTTGGTTGGGGGCCCATGCTTTGAGTTAGCTGACTTACTCTTATGCTTCACTGAGACTGTGCAAACTCTGGAATTTGCTGGAAAGTTCTGGGGTTTACCAGTGACTGCTGCAGGGGTTACAGTTGCTGCCTTGTGCTTGGGCCTGTTTCTTTTAGCCACGTGCTACATACTATCACTGTGCCTTCTAGAGCTGTTCTCTTTTGTAAGCATATTCGTGTGCTTTTCTGTGAGCTCACCTATCTGACAAATATCCAAGGCCTTATTCAAAGTTAAATCACCATCACAAAGCAAAATTTTTCTCACAGCATCATCTTTTATGCCACATACAAGTCTGTCCTTTATTAATTAATCCCTTAAATCACCAAATCTGCACGTTTTAGCTTTATTTCTCAGGTCAGTTATATATGCTGCAAAAGTTTCACCAGGCTTTTGATCCCTTCTGTAAAATAAGTGCCTTTCCATAGAAACATTTGTCTGGGGGGTGCACATTTCTCTGAATTTACATTTCAAGCACTCTGTGTCCTCCCTTGACTCAGCTGGTACAACAGTATCACGATTCCCCCACCTCCTGTATAGATAGCAGGTACATACACAAATGAATGTTCCGCTTGAATGGCTTCTGACCCAGCTAAATTGAGCATTATAAATGCCTTTGTATGGTCATCCTTATTACTGTCAAACACAAGTGCTCTAGGTTTTCGAACTCCATCTGCCATGCCCACGAAGTATACACAAACACACTGAAAACATGGCCCTTGTAATTAAGTATGAACAACATTGAAACACACAATAAATTCTTTGAAACATTTTACTTTTACGAAATATGCTTTGTGATGGCTGTACTTTTGCGAAATAGCTTTACTGTAACACTGCACAAACATACGGACACTTTAGACACTTCTGATAACTTGAATATCTTTGCTCAATATGAAAAATACATGCTTTGCAAAAATGCGGTAGTTTCCCCTTATTTATTCATTTTATGCAATGCGGACTTCATTTCAAACTTTTTCCATAATAATTTGAATATTTTATCAATATTGTATATATCAGTTTGTGCAAATATCAGTTAGAATGTTCTGCATGCCCCGTTCCATATTTTACAAAAAAGAAATAGTGCTGAGCAAGTGCTAATATCTAAAATTCGTTTCTGACCTGTTTTGTAAAGTTTATACATTTTAGGGATGATCCGCTCGTCTATGTTCCACACGTTCTAAGCAAATGCCTCTAGTTGTTTTAGTCATGTTGTCTCTAACTTCATGCCCTTTAGACATGCCACTTCTGGCACCATGTTGCTCATTCGTCTCTAACACGTATAACAAGAGGGCTGGGATTTTCGTTAGATGCTTTAATACATAGAAACACATCAGGATGGATAGCAGCATCATTAAATATGAACAAACTAGTTAACAAACAAACCTTACATACATACATGCTTACATTTCAACAGCTAACTACAAAATGGCAGTCAGATTTGTACGTGCTTAGTATTTATACATTTGTGCAAGCCCTTGAATAACTTCTTAAAGGTTTATATATACACATATTGATCTATACCTCTCTTAATGGAATACAAACTATCCACTTTACAAAAAACACAATGTATTTTATCAACAGAGTACTGAAAGATAAAACTGTTAAGTGACACTGAAACCAGTCCAATAACTCCACTGTACAAATAGCAAGCATTTGGATATTCATAAAAATAAAATAATGTTTGTTTCACGAGTTAATTTTCATGGAAAATCAGAAAGCACAATATCGTAATTTTAAGAAATCTTCCAGTCAAATTTTTCACACTAGGGCTTTATCCTAGTCAAGTTAATATTTTTTGCTTACACTTATTAACGTGTTTAAGTCTAAGCAAGACTACACAACAAAAATAAAATAAACAACTGCAAATTAATTAAAAATATATAGAAATCGCAAATATTTTAAGAGAATAAAATACACAGGAAAGTATAAGAACTGCTATCACAAATTTGTAAGACAACTCATACAAATAACTCATAAAGGAGTGATTAAACCCATTAACTGTCAGAGACTGTCTTAGCCACCTAGGCTGATAGCATGTGAACTCTCTAAAATCTAAAAAATGTGTGACAGACCAGAAGAGCATAAACTTGTTAACAGTGGGGACTCTTTCAGCCACCTAGGTAACATGTTTCAGATATGCACTTCTTAGAAACCAAAGGCCCATAAGCCAGAAGACTCAAGACACACTTCTGATTGTGCCATCAGCCCCTGAGTGGTTAAGCAGAGAGGTGGCTGATGCCACCTGAGTAGATCTCATGGCGTGGCCAAGTCATGCAGATCTTGATAAACCAAGACTAGTACCATATAAATAATCTACTAGTACCATATATCAAGTAGAGCCACTGGAGTGATCCCCAGGGTGAACTTTCTATTTCCTATCCGTTCATCAAGATTTTTCTTGAAAAGGGCCAGTGAAGTGCTCTGCTTGACATGTATGGGAAGTCTATTCCAGAGCATGGGCAGTCTCTGGGTTATGAACCTGTCCCTGCAGCAAGTTCTGCTGATTGTGGTAATGAGGTTGAGGTCCCTGGAGTGTGTGGTGTGGAGGGATTGGGATTTCTTTAGATGTAACATTTCTAACAGGGCTGGGTCAGACAAGGCTTTGTAAGTCAAGCAGAGACCGCCTCTTAATAGACGATATGAGACAGAGAAAAGCTGGATTTTTTTGAGTCTGTTCATATAGGGCATGTATTTAAGGCTCTTCATGAGGTACTTTTGTGGCCTTTCCAGCTGTTGCAGGTGTTTAGTGAGGTACATGCCAAATGGGGCATTATACTCAGTGATTGGTCTAATGAGGGAAGAGTAGAGAGAGATGATGACCTGTTTCTTCCTGGATGAAAAACCCTTGGTAATGAGATGTGACACATAGAAGGTCTTTCTGACCACAGATGCAATGTAATGGTCGAAGGAGAGGTTGCTGTCAACCTGTGTCCCTAGATCTCTTATAACACCTTCAGTGTTCAGTGGGCTACCATCAGTGTGGTAATTAGTGGGAACTGAGTTTTTCCCAAAGGGAATGACGATCCATTTTTTTGGCATTAAGCTTAAGACCATGGTTTCAACACCAGTCATTGGTCTCTGTGAGGCCTTTCTGTAGGATGTCTACATCACTTGAGGAGTTAATAATTGCTCCCAGCTTGCAATTGTTGGCAAACTTGGTCAGCCAGAGTCCCTCTGTGTTGGCCTGGACTTCTGAGAAGTAGATGCCAAACAGGAGAGGACCCAGGACCAGTCCCTGTGGGACTCCACTCATGACTGGTCGGCAGTCTGACTTGGAGTCTGCTACTTTCACACTGTGGGTTCTATCTGTGAGCCAATTATCAACCCACCTAGTGATATAGGGGTTGATGCCTAGTTTGGTGAGTCTATCAATAATTCCTGAGTGGGGAATGGTATCAAAGGCCTTGGCCAGATCGAGGTAGGCTGTATGAACTGCCTTGCCCTCATCCACAGCTCTGGTGACTGACTCAAAGAAGTCAACCAGGTTGAGCAGGCATGATCTACCCTTCACAAAACCAAACTGCGTGGGACCCAGTGTTTGGAGATTCCCTATATCCTTGTTAATTAGGTCATTGATGATGCATTCCATAGCTTTATATATCAGACTCATCAGGCTAATGGGGCGATAATTCCCAAGGTCGGTAGTCACTCTCCCTTTATGGAGAGGGATGACTGTAGCAGTGTGCCAGTCTGTAGGGACAAAGCCTCAGGTGAGGCTGTGATTGAACAGGGCACACAGGTGTGGTGCCAGTTCACTTTGTAGTTCATGTAGAACACAGCCAGGGATATTGTCGGGTCCCATGGAAGCTGTATTCTTGGCCTTGGACAATGCAGCTTTAACCTGTGCTACAGTAATGCTGGGTGGCTGGCATTCTTCCAGTATTGTGATTGGTCTTTTGGGGGGAGGGGGTAAAGTTGGCACTGAATCTGTCGGCCAGTATGTTGGCAATATCTGTTGGCTCAGTATAGGAGGTACCATTGTGCAGTCGTTCAGGGCAAATCTAGGTATTGCTGTGGAGATTCTTGATATAACTGTAGAAGGCTTTGTGGCTGTTTTTAGTGTCTGCCACAATTCTGCCTTCATAGCTAGCTTTAGAGGTTTTCATGAGGGATCTTAACTTTTTGTTGTGGCTAATAAGGGAGTTTTTCCAGTCTTGGGACTTCATCTTTTTCTGCAACAGTTTCTTCCTTCTGTTATAGAGTTTGTTAATGGCAGGGGACCACCAGATTGGCTTCCTTGTTTTGGAGGAGAGTGTCTTGGTTCTGTTGGGTATGGCTAATTCCATGCATTTATGTACATGTTTATGCAGTGCATTGGTGTATGATTCGACAGTCATGCACCTATTTTCCATTTGCATGGGTGCCGTGAAGTTAGCCACCTCTGTTTTTAGGAGACCAAAGTCAGCTTTGGAGAAGTTTTTCATGGTGGTTACTTTTGCTGGTGGTGTGGGTGAGATATGGATTTCCATGGTAATTAGTTTGTGGTCAGATCTAACCAGGCAGGAATTCACTATTGGTGTTGAGCAATGGTTGCCCATGTTAGTAATAACCAGGTCAAGGATGTTGCTTCCTCTAGTGGGGGTAAGAATGAGCTGGTCCAGTGCATTGGAATGAATGAATTCCAGGAAGTGTTGGGCAAGTGTACTGGTGCATGAGTAATTTTCCCAGTTGATGGAGGGGTAGTTGAAGTCATCCAGTATGAGAGTGTTGGGTTGGACCGTAATAGTTTCCAGGGTGCTTAGGAATGTGGAGTGAGAGTCTTAGGACATAGTTGGGGACCTATAGCAGTCTACGACCTGAATTGCTGTCTTATCCACTGTGTGTTGTACCTGAAGTATCTCCGATGCGTTATGCTGGGCTACTAGTCTAGAGATGTGCATATCCTTTATGAATATGGAGATGCCATCACGTTTGGAGCTTCGGTCCATATTCTGAGGCCAAAAGGTGTGGAATGAGTTATAGCCTGGTAGTGCAGGAGTGCTTTCTGCTGCTTTAAACCAGGTCTCCGTTACAGCACAAATGTCAATGTTCGCCATTTTGAGGAGTGCTTTGAGTGAGTGCATCTTTAGATTTAGACTTCTAGCATTGAGAAGCATAACTCTCAGATTACATTTATTTACAGCTGTTACTGTGGTAATTTGGTCTTTGGAACACCGCCTAAAAAAGGCACTATAGGGGTGGCAAGAGCCCTCACCAGTGTCTGAAAACCTAGGGGTGACAGATGCAGGCCTTTTATTAAAAGGGAACACTTTAAGAAATGAGTTGATTAGTTAGACAGTGACATCTCTACTCTTTATGTTGATGGTATGTCAGTACTTTATGAAATGGTCAATGCAGTAGATTTAAGGGCAAATAAAGAAGTATTACTCTTTGGATAAATGGCAAATCCATAATGCTCAAAGTTGACACAGGTTCGAATTGCAGTGTTATATCTGCAGAAATATTTGCTAGAGTGTATAAAGGTGAAAGGCTTGACTTGGCAAAGTGTGTGAAGCTTGTTGCTTATGGAGGTGAAGAAATTCGAACTGAAGGCTCAGTAGTGCTTTCATGTTACTCTGCTGGAAGAAGCTACAACTTATTATCTTATGTGATCATCAAGAGGCATGTCCAGTCATTATTAGGGCTCAGAGATAGTTTGAAAATGGGACTGCTTTCATTTAATAAAGAAGTCCACCATGTTAGCTTTAAAGACCACTACTTTAATTTTGTCCAGCACATTTTTTCTACCTATGCTAATCTGTTCCAAGACAAACTAGGCAAGCTTCCAGTTATAGTGGTGGCTGGTGACTTCAAATCAAAGGGGGGCTGAAGGAGACAGGTAAATGGGTGGGGTCAATGGGAAGGGGTGCAGCCAAATAGAAAGGGGAGGAGCTATGCTCAAAACCACAACAACTGTAACTTTAATTAAATACGCTGCCTGGGTGCCAAACCATCATTATGAGAGTCCAATTAAGGCAAAATTAAGTGTAGAAGAAAAAAAATATTTCAGTGCATTGGCTGCATGACAGCTTACTTAATATCTAGATGGAAACAAAAAGGTTGTGAGGCATGAAAAAATTAATTACTTTTTAAATACGTTACTGGAATGCCAGTCAAAATCAAGTATAAGAAAAACAAGCAGCACTCAACTCAAACCTCTTCTCCTTGCACTGCAGTTCTAATTATAATGTATATTCAACCTTATTAAAGTACCAAGTAACATGCTGAAAGTAGCAATCTCTGTGATACCCCCACTTGTAAAAATGTTTCTTATCCAAAAAAGACATGCTGCCTGACAACTATCTACTTGTTTCATGGGGAAAACATGATCAAAGTAAAAAATGAAAAGCAAACAAGAAACAAGCTCAAGATACATTGCTTAAAGGATTACTGTACAGGTAATGGACCACACATGATAGATTGGCATTCTGTTTGGTTTACAGGTAAAGCCTGCAAAGATGACTGCAAGTCTCCAAAAAATATAATGAGCTTCTTAAAATAATGTAATCCTGTCCTTTATTACAAATACTGTCATAAGGCTTATACATTATCTAGTTATGTAAGTATTCTCTGCATGGCAACAACAGAAATGCTTTCAACGTTGGCGATTCTTTAACAGTATGCTTATTAAAGCTTACTTGCATCTTACAGTCTCAGACAAGCTTACCTGATGGTCATTAAAGCATTGCTACTTAAACACAGAGCAAAAGGCACTTTCTGAGTAATAATAAGCATAAATCAACAGTATAAAAATATGACAGAAGCCAGAACATTCTGCAAAATCAAGGACAGAATAAAAGTAGCATTTGTAACTACCTTGGATGGGGGGATACTCTGCACATTTACACTGCATAACTGCTCCTTGCCTTGCCTAGACACATCCAGAGTCACTACATGGGGAAGTGGGGTGCAACAAGTATGTCACAATTTGAAATGTCTCTGGCTGACTGTGATGGCCCTGACACATTTGTCATACCTCTCAACATCAGAACAAGAAATATGGACAGAGCCATACATAGAAGTGGGACAAAGGCCCAAAAATAAGGACAATATTTAAATATTGCTCTTATAAAGTTAGAAAGATAATAGAATAGTAGGTCTTGCATTAGTATGAATTTTCTGAAAGGTACAAAATCTGAAACTCAAATGTCTGTCATTATTTTCTAACTTCAGTCTTTAATGACTTGCCACTAATTTGCCAAAAAACACAATTTTATGAAAAATGGACCAAAAATGTGATGCAAAAATATAAAATAGTCACACAATAAAGCTGGGAACCTGTCAAAGAAGAGACACTTTTTTAATATTAGTACTGATAACTTGAGCAACTGACAAAATAAAAGAATCTACATGCATTTCTGAAATAAAAGTAATCTACAACTCTGATTATTACAGTTATTTCTTAATTGTAAGCCCTCCACGTTTTCTTCCAAAATTGCCATTTTGTGGCGGGATTATTAGGGGAAGAGCAACATTTTGAGCCAAAATCGGGAACAGTTGAGAGGCTGGATATGCCTAATTCTATAAAGCAATTTATTTGCACGCACCTCTCAACCTGTTAATGCAGGAAATCTGGACAAGGCCAAATATACTGAGGGAACATATAAACAGTACTATAAATTGTTGTATAAACTGAGACAATTGATAGAATAACAGGTCTTGCTTTAGTATGCATTTTTCTGAAGGTTATGAAGTCTGAAACTCAGTGTCTGTCATTATTTAGTGACTTAATTCCTAAATTATTTGCCAGAAAACCACACATTTTATGAGGAACAAACCAAAAATAAGAAGCAAAAATCTATTTATTCTGTGAAAACCTGGACAGTTGAGAGGTATAGTTCAGTCGGGGCTGTCTTTGAGTTTGCCACCCTTCCCCCTCACAAAATCATGGTCGAATGGAGCCTCCCCCCTGCAGCCATTCCAATGAACCATTACTTGGCTATTTCACCCCATTTACCATAAACACTAATGTGCATACTGCTTTACTTCTACAATGATTTGGACTTCATTTGAAAGTTTTATTTTGCATTTTACAGCACAGACACTAAGACATCTGCTAAATAAAGCAATGCAGTCTCACAATGAAAACAGACTTAGCATTAAAACGTCTCTGCCCTTGAAACTCACATCCATTGAAACAGCATTGAAACCCACACTCAAAGAAAATACATTTTGCCAGTGGCAGATAAAGAATAACTTTGGGCTGTTTTGAAATAATAGGCCCCTTGCACACAAAACATACACATGGTCTTTGATACACCTTCCTGATTGTGTTAAATTATATTCCTTGTACAATATAGTACAGTTGTTAGAGGGCGTTTTAAATTTGTTTTGAACATTTTTCCAGTAAACAATGAAACAAAATGCATGCCCCAATAATGACAAAATTGCCCAATTCAGAACATTTTTCCAGTAAACAATGAAACAAAATGCATGCACCAATAACAACAAAACTGTCCAATTCAGAACATTTCTATCATAAAAGATTACTCAAACTTCTACAATCCACCAGTATCAGTAAATATGCACAATCTCCGAAGAAGTAAAAGTCATCTAAATAATTCCACATTAAAGAAATCTGTAACTAATGAAGAGGTTGCTGCTAGCAACCAACTTTATATTTCATTGTTTCATCTACAAATAAAGTGCCTGTTGCCCTTGAGGAATAAATTGCCTAAGTTGCATTAAAAAACAATAAGTTAGTAATATTGCAATAGGGAATGAATGGTAAACTGATAACAGATTTATAGTTACTAGGTATCTTCATCAAAAAGGACTGCAACATCCACCCCCTTTACAATACAGTATCAGCAATGCATCTACCTACTGTTTGAGTAGAACCCACAGCCTTCTGCATCAAAAGCAAGTACACTACCTATTGTGCAAGTGGATTCCACATAAGCAGCACTAAATTTTTGTTCCCTGCAGCTCTCAGCTTCTTGTAAAATCTACTTGACTCTCAGCTGCATCTCTGAACTTTGCAGCACAAGAAATCTGGAAAAATCCAAAATTTAGGTGGTGGGGCAAAAGACCAAAAAACATGGACACATTTTAAACATTGCTTGTATAATATTGGAAAGTTGTTAGAATAAAATGCTGTGTTACCACCATATATTTCACTGCCAAGTATTGAACTCTGGTCCCTGTACAAAACAGTCAGAGCAACATACCACTATGCCAAATCATCTGTTTTATGAAAGAAAGGAAGACTGAAACTTAAATGGCTACCATTTAGTGAATTCAGTTCTCACCATAGCTGTCAACATCTTAGCACAAAACACCTGAACAAAGCCAGTAATGGGGGAATACAGCCCCCAAACATATTCAGTGAATTCAGTTATCACTATAGCTCTCAACCTTGGCACAAAAACCTGGACGAAACCAATAATGGGGGAATACAGTCCAAAAAATATGGACAAATATCTATTGAGGACACCAGAGCAAACCCACACAAACACAGGAAGGACATGCAGACTCCACACAGAAGGCACCCCAGCCAAGAATCAAACCAGGCAACGTGTAGCTGTCAGGCAACAATGCTACCACTGCACTACTGGCTGTGTTAAGTAACAAAAATGCAGAAACCACAGATTTTATGAGGAACAGAACAGAACAAATATGAGGCAAAAATCTGCAAATGTTTTACAAATGGCGGTGGGTAGGGAATTCAGGCTCTTGCCACTTGGTACCCAAGGTACAGGATTCAAGCCTTATTCTCTACCCACCACCATGTAGCAACTGGGGCATTACACGCACACACTACCTCCCTCCAGCAGATCCGATCCTCTATGGCAGCTATTAAGTCCTCTGTAGTGGCCTGAATCTGTCCCTGCAAGCAGCCCAATCCTCCATGGCAGCTACGTCCTCTGTTGAAGCCCTTGCAGGCTGTTCTGGATTTCCCTGCGAGAGATGTGAGTAGGCTGGTGCCTCCAGCCTGTGGACGATGCAGTCTGGTGTTTGTGTGGTCATCACTGCACAGACGTCTGGGCTGGCAGGGTGGAGTTCCCTTCCTTCTCTATCTGGACTGCCTAACAGAGCAGTATGGAGCTTAGGAACTAAGCATGCATGTGTGTGTGGAGTTCAGGACTGCCTAATACAGCAGTCAGGAACTAAGCACGCATGTGTGGAGTTAGTTACGTTCCGGGACTCGTGAATTTTTTTTTATTTTTTATTTTCTACAGTGGTACAATTTATTTTGACAAGTGAGGGGGGGGGGACTGCAGTCCTATAGCATGAGCCGCCCCTGTCCAGTTATGTACTCCATGAAGTTAGACCCAGAGATCAGTCCAGTTATCAGGCTGGCACATAAAGTTCCAATAGACATGCAGGATAGAGTCAAAGCCAAGTTAGATAAAATTATGTGACAAGGTATGATTTGTCCAGTTGCAACTCCAACTGAATGGGTATCTTCCATGGTGATAGCACATAAGAAAAGCTCAGATGACATCAGAATATGTATTGACCCACGTGATTTGAACAAAGCACTTAAAAGACCTCATCAACCAATACACACAGTTGAAGAAGTCACAGCCTTGATGCCAAATGCCATTATTTTTTATGTCTTAGATGCAAATAGTTCATTTTGGCAAATTCAGCTTGACAAAAAATCATCATTGCTCCCTACTTTCAGTACTCCATTTGGCAGGTACAGATTTTTGAGGATGCCTTTTGGGATAAATTCTGCAAGTGAAGTCTTTCAACGTGCAATGGAGCAAATTTTTTCTGGGTATCCTTGTGCTATCATAGGAGACGACATACTAGTAGGAGGTCATGATGAAGCTGAACATGACAGAAATCTCATAAAAGTTCTGGAAAGGGCACGTCAAGTGAATCTGAAACTCAATCCACACAAATGCAAATTCAGGATACGAGAAGTTGCTTATATTAGTCATTTATTTACATGTATAGGCCTACGACCAGACCCTTCAGAACAAGCTGCCATTCTCGAGATGCCAGCTCCAGACAGTGTTCAAGCCTTGCAACGTTTTCTTGGCATGGTCAACTACCTAGGCAAGTTTATTCCAGACTTGAGCCAACTTTCAGCACTGCTCAGAGAGCTGACACGTAAAAATGTATCCTGGTCTTGGTTAGAGTAACACCAAAGAGCATTTGATGTCCTGAAACAGAGAATTGCTAGTCCACCAACTCTCAGATACTGTGATGTTCACAAACCAGTTGCACTTTCCTGTGATGCTTTGAAATTTGGTCTTGGTGCAGTCATTCTACAAGAGGCTCAACCTGTTGCCTATGCATTGAGAACTTTTACCCAAACTGAGATGCAGTATACCCAGATTGAGAAAGAGCTTTTGGCAATTGTGTTTATATGTTCGAAGTTTCATGACTATGTTTATGGTAGACCTATCCAGATCGAAATAGACCACCAACCATTAGTCACTATCCTGAGAAAGCTTATGCATTCAGCTCCAGCCAGACTGCAACATATGATGCTGAGATTGCAAAAGTATCATTTCAATCTTGTCTACAAGAAAGGCAAACTTCTTTATCTTGCTCATACATTATTCAGATAACCTAGAAATACCACAGAACAGCATGAGAATGAGAAGAATGACTTTGAAGTCATGGAAGTGAGAAATTTTTCCTTCACACATCTTGATGAGCTGAAAGATCACATAGCCACAGATCCAGTTTTACAGAGGCTCAAACACTTTATCAGTGAAGGATGACTGTCAAAGCAATCTAGTTTACCTCAAGAAGTGCAACCTTATTTTCCATACAGAGACGAGATTTTGGCTGATGAAGGTATTATAATGAATGGTCCAAAAGTAATTGTTCCAAAGTCCTTGCAACCAGAGTACATTACTATATTGCATCGTGGTCACCCAGGAACCAGATCTACCAAAAGAATCTTTTTAAGAGGGAGGATGTAGATCAATATGTGTGTATATACCTTTAAGAAGCCATCCAAGGGCTTGCACAAGTGTATAAATACTGAGCACATGCAAGTCTGACTGACATTTTGTAGTTAGCTGTTGAGATGTAAGCATGTATGTACGTAAGGTCTGTCCATTAAGTAGTTTGTTTGTATTTAATGTTGCTGCTATCCATCCTGGTGTGTTTCTATGTATTAAGGCATCTAAACGAAAACTCCAGCTTTCTTGTTATACGTGTTAGAGACAAACGAGTGACAAGAGGTATAAAAGATAAATTAGGACTTAGTTTAGGGAATACCTTATTGTTATCAGTTTTTGATGCAGATTTCTGTATTGTTGCTGTTTGTATTAAGCAAGCTTAACATAGGTTATTGCTTATAAATCATGTCTTTCTAAGACAGATAATCAGTGACTCTTAAACTGTTAATAGCTGTAATTGTTATTTTAAAGTATTAGCATAGTGCATCTCTACCCAACAGCTCCAGGGTCTGGGATTCAGTCCTGACAAGTTTGCATGTACTGCATATGTCAGTGTGTGTTTTTTTTTTATGAGTGTTCCATTTACTTCCTAGATTCCAAGAAAATGTTGGTGGATTGGCTACAGTAAAAATTGTCCCTACACATTGTAGTCACCCTTATTACTGTGACCTGGGTTGTGATTGAAAAGAGTGTATGGATCAAATAAAAAAATCAAAACTTTTGTTGAAAGACATAATTAACTATCCATTACTGCAATTTCTACATAATGTTTCTAGTAATCCATCCCTATTTTTGTTGTTAGTTTCTATATCTCCTTCACTTAGATGAATCATAGACAAGCACTTGTTTTTCTGTGAGTATGTCATTATTAGTAAAGGGAAATTCCAGAAAACTTATACTTCCAAGGCTTTTATTTTAGGCAAGAAATATTTTAGTAAACTTTCATTTTACTTTAATCAATTGAATTTCTAAGAGCTGATACCTTTGTATTGCATTAATTTATATGTGCCATTTGTGTCTTCGAAAGGACACAGTATTGCCTAAAGCTGTGCAAGAAAAATAAAGTTAATAGTGATGACAATGATGATGACAACAGTGTCATTTGGAACATTTTGTTCCATTCTTAATTCTGTATAGTGATTATGCAGGGTCACTATTGTAATTCCAGGACTCTAATTCTAAATTTTGTTAGCAGAAACATAACCCTGTTAAATGTATGTATTCACTGCATATGCTGGATGCTGTACAGAATTTCTTGTCACATGCATTTCTTCTGCCTATAATTGTATTCAGTTATTTTTTATAAGTTACTCTGTTTCCACAGTACAAAGACAATGCAATAAACAGGACAGACCAAACTTCTAAGTACCCATACCAGACACTCTGTCAACCTTACAAGTGTTTTGATATCCTGTCCATGAGAGATAGCAGGGCACTTCCTTGTCTGATATCCACCATAAATAATTTCATTGTATTGAATGAATATAGGCACATAATTACTATAAACATATAGGGTTCTGATAGCCTGCAGAAGTGGCTGTGGTATCCCATACTGTTGCAGGACCTCCCGTAGTCCATGTTGGCACAAATCTTCATGGGTTTGCTCTAAATCCAAAAAAAGAAATGCAGATTGGATTAGCAAACTGCCATGCCCCCTTTTATAGCTACATAAGGCAGAAGATTTTCCACAGGTTGAACAGAATTTACATTATTCCTCCTAAATCAAAGATTCAGCTATCAACTGGAGTTTCTCCAGCAGCACCCTGATACAAGATTCTCCAAGAAGGCTGAAGAATATTATTCTACATGGCTTGAACATGCTGTCTGGTCTACTTTATTAATAACAATGATAACCACCTCAGACTGCCATTCTGGAGGCACCATCCTCTTTGCAAGCAACAGTGAAGTGCAGATCAGGCACGCTACCCCAGTGCTGACCAATACTTTCAATATCTCTTGGTGGTTTTAGGTGGTTTTGTCACCCACAACTGTAGCCATACCACATTAAAAGCTTCTAACCACTCAATTATTTCAGTTGTAGTGAACAACCCCACCCAACAAAGATTTCAGATACTGACGCTTTTAAGTGACAAAAGTCACTTGTTTAAGTAGTTCCTCAAAATGTGTGTTCTACATCCACAAAATATTTCTAAAGTGGTGAAAACATTTTGTACCCTTGCTTAGCAGATCCTGAGTGAGGTCCTGCTTTCCATTCATGTAGAGCTGATTGATATTTCAAAACCCATTTTCATACTACAATAGAGCCTTCTTTTCTGGTTTTCCAAATCTCTTCTTATGCCCATGTTTTCACTTTAACCACCATCATAGTGGCTTTCCTGGTCTGCTGGTGCATCTCATATTAATGAGTAATCACAAGTAGTATTTGGAAGGTCACCTACCTTAATTTAATAGCTTTCCTCAGTACCACAACTAATGTTTATAGGTTCATAGGTTCATAGGTTCATACTAGGCTATCTGCCCAAGGGCATTTATAAGCCTAGCCCATAGTTATTTGGCTTTCGCCACCCCTTTAGTTTGAATAAAACTATGCCTATTATTTTGCTGTGCCTCTGTCAAGCAGTGACACTGAAGTAATCCCTGGGGTATATCTGCGATCCCCCAGCCATTGGTCAAGATTCCTCTTGAACAAGGCCAGCGAGGTGCTCTGCCTCACATGTACCGGGATTTTGTTCCGCAGCATAGGGAGTCTCTGGGTGATGAATCTGTCCCTCCAGCACGTTCTATTAATAACCGTGTCAAGGTTTAAGTCTCCCGCCCTTGTGGTTCTGAGGGATCTAGATTTTTTGAGGTGAAGCATATTCATCAAATCAGGGTTTGACATGGCCTTATATGTCAGGCACAGGTCACCTCTGAGCAAGTGGTATGAGACTGAATAGAGCTGGAGTTCTTTCAGTCGGGCAGCATAAGACATATTTTTGAGACCCTTTATCCTTTTGGTGAGGAACTTTTGGGGCCTTTCCAGCTGCTGCAGGTGTCGGGTCAGATACATTCCGAATGGGGCATTGTACTCAATCATAGGTCTAATGAGTGATGAGTACAGGGCACGATGACCTCCCTTGATCTAGATGTGAATCCCTTCATGATCAGGTGGGCAATGTAAAAGGTTTTCCTAACTACTTTAGCAACATGAGTGTCAAACAAAAGGCTACTGTCAACCTGGGTCCCCAGATCCCTGATGACTTCTTCTGTGCTCAGTGGATTGCCACCTATATGGTAGCTAGGGGTAACCTTGATTTCCCGAAGGGTATGACTATGCATTTCTTGGCATTTAACTTTAGGCCATGGCTCTGGCACCAGTTATCCGTTTCTGTGAGGCCCTTCTGAAGGATATCTGTGTCAGATATGTTTTCGACTATGGCGCCCAGTTTGCAGTCATCTGCAAACTTTGTCAGCCATAACCCTCCTGTGTTTGCTTGTACTTCAGAAAAGTAGATGCTGAACATGAGTGGACCCAGGACTGAGCCCTGTGGGACACCACTTGTGACAGGCTTTGAGTCTGACATGGCTCCAGCAACTCTGACCCTGTGGGTTCTGTCACTTAGCCAGTTTGCAACCCATCTTGTGATGTATGGGTTTACATTCAAGCTGATGAGTTTTTCGATGATACCTGAGTGGGGTATTGTGTCAAAGGCCTTTGCCAGGTCAAGGTAGGCTGTATGGACTGCCTTTCCCTCATCAATGGCCTTGGTGACTGTCTCGAAAAAGTCAACCAAGTTTAAAAGGCATGATCTGCCTTTGACAAAGCCACACTGGGTTGGATCCAAAGTCTGCAAGTTCCCTATGTCTTTATTTATGAGTTCCATTATGATCCTCTCCATGGCTTTGCAGATAAGGCTTGTCAAGCTAATGGGACGGTAATTTCAGGGTCGGTGGAGGCACCGCCCTTGTGAAGTGGGACCACAGTCGCCATACGCCACTCCTTGGGTATGTATCCTGAGGTGAGGCTAAGATTAAACAGCTGTCCTAACTGCGGGTTTAATTCCTCATTGAGTTCATGGAGCACACAGCCGGGGACACCATCCGGTCCCATGGATGCTGTGTTTTTTGCTTTGGAGAGAGCAGTTCTCACCTGGGCGTTGGAGATGTTTGGGGGGCTACAATCCTCTGGTATAGATATCTCTCCTTTTGGGGGGGAGGGGGGGGGAGAAGTTTGCACTGAACCTGTCAGCCAGTATGTTGGCAATGTGTGTAGGTTCAGTAATCTTCACATCATTTTGAACTAATTCTGAGCATATCTCGGCGGGTCCTATGATTACTGACATGCTCGGAACTGGGCAACCTCTATGAAAGTCTGATACTGACATCATAAACAGGACACATTCAAAGTCACTACCCCTGATGTCACTTGGAACATGTCTTTACAGAGGCAGATGTTGCGTTCGTCTTGCACAGAAACCACTGTTAAGTGTTCCCAAGGCACTTTCAATGGTTACTTGGCTTTCTTGAGTCTGTCAGACTAGTAACCTGTTTACTGAGTGTAACTCATCACCAGGTGATGATCATTTGTATATGCCACCTAGGC
This sequence comes from Protopterus annectens, assembly GCF_019279795.1. Taxonomy (NCBI): domain Eukaryota; kingdom Metazoa; phylum Chordata; order Ceratodontiformes; family Protopteridae; genus Protopterus; species Protopterus annectens. The sequence continues at coordinate 706,294,507 of NC_056734.1, forward strand.
CTGAGAATGTGAGCATGAAATTTATCTTTGGCTTTCAGTTCAAGGTGCTGTGGTACCTAGTCTTTTGTTCAGATATGGTGTTTTAGTGGGCAGTCCATGCTTAGCACAGAAATCCAATAACAAATCATTGTTCCGGTTCAGATCCCGTAGGCTGGTCCTCCCATACACCTCCCATGTTCCTGCCATGCATGCCCATTTGGGTATCATTATCATTGTACATGTGACAGCTGATGCCTTTCAGTAAATATGCAGTCAGTAGGTGATGTCATCTTGATCTTCACTCCCACCTTCTCCAAGATGATTGAATACTCTGTGCAGTTATATGGTACATTAACAAAAACAACTGACATAGTTTTCCTCTGGGCCATATTTAAGCATTCCAGTAACCTAATGGTACAAACACTAGTTGCTCAGACCTCAGCCTGCGACTGGTGGATATCTTTACACTCACCTGAGGCCTCTAAAATAAGTAGATCCAGGCTTGTTGAGAAGCCACCCCTGATCAAGAAGTCTGGTTCCAGAGCCCATGCTTCACATAGGTGTTAGTCTGACTACATATAGTTAGTGTTTCACACCATTTCCACTACTTTGGGCTTCTTCTGTACCTGTGAACTAGTATCTCATTCACTAAAGCTCAAGTCAAGTTTCATGGCCAGCTTTGTTTTGTAGTCTTATTTTGCCGATGTTATTGTAATAAAAATTTCCATTATGTCTCACAAATTTTGACTGAAAATGGTCCACCCACTTGGTTAACAAATAACTGCATAAATAAAATAAACAAAGAGATGACTTTATCTAAGTGTACTACAGGCACTCAGTTCTATGGCATTATAGTGGCCACACATTTCATTGTCTTGGGTGATTTTTTTTTGCATGTATACCACCTATATACCCCTTAAGATCAGTGCTTCTCTTCTAGAACTTCACCTGCTTTGACAATTCCATATGCTGTCCGACCTTAGATTCCTCTCATACTTAAATCTCAGCCTGAGTGCTGCTTTCCCAGAAACTTCAAACACTCCTCTGTCTTACAGTGTACATTAAGTGCTGAAGTTCTGATAGACAAAAATCTCATTACTACCTTTTTCCTACTACAAACTCTGGTCCACCAAAAAGAGACCCCAACATTGATTGTCAAGACTGTGAACCTACCTTAAGCAAAAGGTCTCTTAATCAGTTACTCCATCAGTTGTTTTAGAGCTGGCAGGCAGAAGATACATTTATACCTTCCCTCCTTCCCTTTTTATTAACCAGTCGGTCTCCTTATTTGGTGAACTTAATTCTTTATGTTATACTTTTGCATATTAATGGCTGAATGATGCAGAGTGTGTTTGGTGCTGTTTGTAGCCCAAAATATGAGTGAATAAAAGTTAATTAATTATACTTAATGTTGTAAGCTGAATGGTCTATATGAATTTGACAAAAGCTTGCAGTTTCAGCAGGATATTCCTGGATGTTTACAGTAAGAATGCTTAATCAATTATTGTATGTGGCTGTAAGTACTCAACATTTGTTTCTCTTCATCATGAACATACAAAAATCTGAAAGTAAAAATAATTAGAGCAGGGTTATCCAGGAAATATTCTGGTAATTAGATTAATAATTAAACAGCTGACATGACAGATTCTATGAATTAGCTGAAGGCTCTAAACTTCTATTCCTTGGGGAGAAGAAGGAAGAAGGACATCCAGAAAGAGACCTTAAAGGTCCTGTGTGAATACAGAATGAACAAACCATGGATGCAATACTCTGGTGTATCAAATTAGGGTTTGATATTGCAATTTCTTGCATTTCAACCAACTCTAATAATAAAAATAATGTGTGTGTTTGTATGTGTATACATATAGATTAAATTTTCTCATGAAATATCAAATGCTCAAAAGTGCAAATGAAAAAAGAGCAAAAGAACAAATAAAAATAATTTTTGTATGGGGGCAAGTCCCACTGAGCCCCCCGCACCCCCTGCTAGTTGTATATGCAACCTTGAAGATCACCAACAGTGGGGTAAGAGAAATTCCCCAACCCCAATGCACCTCAGTCTCATATAAAAGGCTGCTGGCTGAATCAGCCTTAAAGAGACTGTTCACTCATATGAGCATTTTCGTTTATTCCTTCCTTTTTTTGTTTCTGAGTTTGATACAGTATCTGATGTCAAAAAATTTTGTTGTGTATTAAATTTAAAATATTTTTACAGCCACAATGAAAGTAGTACTAATGCCTCATTTAAATTTAAAATATCTTCTTTTCTGCCTCCCTATCATCTGGCTGTTACGGTGTTTAAACAGCAAGATGTTAAGTTGTCTATCTCGCCTTCATTCTTGCTGGATGGGTTCGGAGCCGACCTCGGCTCCGACTCGGACACTCTAAAAGCTCGAGAGTTGGTTCCACCGGCTCGAGGCTCCCCTTATATCCCACAATGCTAGGCGTGAGTTACCTCAGATCTCGTTTGCCGCTACAGCGATCGAGGTGTTGTTTTTCTACCGGCTCAGGTCAGTAGTTTAATCAGTCGATTTAAACTAGTTTAAATCCCCTTTTCTTAACTAAATTGTTCATATTTCCCTTAGTTTAGTGTATTTCATCCCTTTCTTCTTTATTCCCATTTTTTCCCTCAAGAACTTAAAAGTTCTTCCCTTAGGCCTCGGGCCCTACTATCCCTAGTGGAGTGCTTGTGTTGTGTTAGGGATATATTTTATACTTAAGCTAACTAAATAGTTTAATTAGTATAATTTAGTTAACTTTCTTTATAGTGTAATCAGTGTGTGTGTGTTTTTTGTGTGTGGTTACACTTAGGTCCTTGATAATGTCCAAGGATTCAAAGGTCTCAGGCTTCAAGAAGTATGACTCGTGCTGTCAGAAAATGTCTCTGACAGACGGTCACACTTCTTGTGTTTACTGCCTGGGACCTTTGCACTTGCAGGACTCTTGTGCTGTATGCCATGGCTTCAGCCCCAGAGTCCTGCAGGAAAGGAAAAATAAACTTATTTTGAGAGGTTTACTTAAGCCTGAGGATTCCCTTACTGTTTCTTCGGGCAAACCCTCTAAGGCTTCTAGGTCCTCGGCTCCAGCTACTGAGTCGAGGCCTAAGGCTTCGAAACCTCCTTCTACATCGGCTCCGGCTGGAGCCGATGAGTCTCAGACTGCAGCTTCTGTGGTTCCCTTGGCTCCGGCTGGAGCCGAGGTGTTGGAAATTCCTGTGTCGGCTCCGACTAGACCTTCAGAGCCGACATCTAGAAAGAGGTCCAGGTCACCGTCCCTTGGCTCCGTTCATTCGGCTCCAGCATCTCCCTTGCTGTCTGAACGGAGCCATAGATCTCACTCCTCTAGGTCATCGAGGCTTTCGGACCATGACCTTCAGAGGGTAGTGAGTCGACTTCTTAAGTCCGAGGCACTGGCCCAAATGCTTCAGAGCCCGACTCATCAGTCGATGCCTGACCCTGTTCCTCATTATGTTCCTCCTCCGACTCCTTTGAGCTCGGAGCCGGGGCGTTTCGGAACCGAGACTGTGGTAGCATCGGAGCCGATACAAATGTCTTCGGCTCCGTCATCGGCTCCGATTTCTTCCTTAGAAGAATCTCGGCGCCGGACTTCCCTCGTCGGCTCCGAGGGGGTGAGTGGCATCGGACCCTTGTCCGACCCCGCTCTCCCTCTTGGTGCTTCGGCGCTGGTGAGTTCGGCTCCGACATCAGCCTCAGAGCCATCACTGTCGGTGCCGAGGGAGGTTTTCAGCTTCTCGGAGCGGGGACCTCTGGCTCTGCCTGACAGGGGTGCGTTCGAGGTCATGCGGAGTGTGTTGGAACCTGGTTCAACTCCACAGTCGGCTCCGTCCGCCCCTCCCTCTTCGGTGCCTCAGGTCAAGTCTACTCACTCCCTCATCCCAGACCGCAGAGAGCCAGCTCCTCAGGAATCCCCTGTGGGGATCTCATCCTCTTCTGAGGCCTCTCCTGAATTGGCAGAAGAGCCCCCTCGGAAGAGAAAGTGTAAGAGGAAACACATAGACTCACCTGAGTCCGTCACCTCTGACACAGATTTAGAGGATTCCGAGGGTTCCCCGCTTTCCCCTTCTGAAGATGTCTCCTTTGCAGACATTCTAGAAATCCTCAAACAGAGGGAAATTGGCCAGCCCTCAACCCTTCGGAGGATGAATCTGTGTATCTTGAGGCGTTTGGCTCTCGCCCTTCCACCTCCTGGGTGTCTCCCCCCTTTGACCCCCTCATGCAGGTGGTAGCAAAAAAGGCATGGACGGCTCCTGATTCAGTGGACCCCACTCCCAGGAGACCCTCAAAATTTATCACGGCACCAGCAGATAAACAATTTCTGACAAAGGGAGTTTCTGTGGATGCTATGGTGGTTGCTGCTGCCACTAAGAAGGAACTAGCTGATCCTTCAGTGCCTGTTCATCCACCTAACAAGGAATCTAGGTCTATGGACAGGTGCGGAAGCGGATGTTCTCATCAGCGACCTTTGCAATGCGTTCGCTGAACTACCTATGCCATTTTACTCGTCTTCAAAGAGACTTGATCAAAGAAGCGAGTGATATGTTGAAGGATCCTACAGCTGCGGGTTTTCAAGACAAGATGAACACTCAGCTGGCTACCCTGAACTCCATAGCTAACTCCTCCATGCGCCTCCTTTCGTATGCGGCTGATGGAGCGAGCAGGGCCGCAGGGACAGGAGTGGCCTTACGCAGGCATGCCTGGATGCGGCTATGCAACTTTGCGGACCCCTTTAAACCGTCGTTCACTAATTCCCTGTTTGATGGATCATCTCTTTTTGGTCCTCAAGTGAAAGAAACCTTGACTAGGTGTGAGACTGATGGCAAGACTCTTTCTGCTGTTGGAGTCCGTTTTTCTACTCCTTCTAGGCCTTATCCCAAAGGCCAGAAAAGTGGAAAAATGTGGTTCCTAAACAATCTCAAGGGACTTCGCCTGGCGCACAGAGTCAGTTCCCGCCAGAGGCAGAGGGGAACAACAATGGTAGACGCCGCCCTAGAGGCAGGGGGTCCGCAGAACCAGGGCAATCGAGAAACTTTCTCCGATAAGCCCTTTCAGCATCCCTGAGGTGTTGCCCGACTGTCCACCTTCGGAGGCAGTCGGGGGAAGATTGTCACTGTACCCAGAAGCCTGGCTATCCCTAACTCGAGACAAGTGGGTACAGTCCATCATTTCCGAAGGCTATTCCATTCCCTTCGTTTGCATTCCAAACCAATCAAAAAAATCCCTTCCAGATGTTCCACCCGCTCAAAGGGATCTTGCAGCTTTGGAAATTTCAAAGCTGCTTGTAAAAAGAGCAATTCAGCCAGTTCCAGCAGACCAGCAAGGATCCGGAATCTACTCCAGGTTCTTTTTAGTTCCAAAAAAAACAGGGGACTGGAGACCAATTTTGGATCTCAGTATCTTGAACAAGTCGGTCAAGAAAACACGATTTCGGATGGTCACGCTACAGTCCATCCTTCCCCTATTGGGAAGAAAAAACTGGATGTGCTCTATAGACCTTCAGGATGCATACTATCATATAAAAATGAACAGACGCTCCAGAAGATTTCTCCGCTTCAGGCTGGGAACCAGTCATTTTCAATTCAGAGCCCTGCCCTTTGGACTCACCACTGCCCCCCGGGTGTTTACCAAATGCATGGCAGTGGTAGCTTCTCACCTGAGACGTCAAGGATTCCAGGTGTTTCCATATTTGGACGACTGGCTCCTCACAGCTCCCACCAAGCATCTTCTTCTAAGGGCCAGGGACTACACCTTTCGCATTTGTCAAAATGTAGGCATTTCAATAAATTGCGAAAAGTCTGTTTTGTTGCCTTGTCGTGTTATTACCTTCATAGGCGCAATTCTAGACACAGTCAACATGTCTGCGAGGCTAATAGATCAGAGAATAACAGACATACACAAACTGGTCTCGCTCCTCTTCAGCAGCAACAGAGTCAAAGCCAGGTTAGTTCTGAAAGTATTGGGGATTATGGCGGCTGCCATACCTCTGCTTCCATTAGCCAGATTCCACATGAGAATCCTTCAATGGATGCTCTTCACACAATGGTCATACCAGCAACTTCCGATGTCCCACACCATTATGATTACGCAAACATGCAGGAATCATCTTCTGTGGTGGATGTCTTCCCCTCAGCTCTTCTTGGGAAGACCCTTTGTTCCTCCCCCTCCGGTTGCTACTCTGACAACGGACGCCTCCCTGATCGGGTGGGGGGGGCATTATCAGGGCAGAACTGTCCAGGGCATATGGCAACCAGACGAATGCCACTTGCACATAAATGTTCTAGAGATGAGAGCAGTGCTTTTAGCATTGCAAGCCCTTCAAGACTCTCTTCCCTTGGGAACGATAGCAATCCAGACGGACAATATGTCTGTAGTGTGGTATATCAACAAACAAGGCAGAACCAGGTCCTACCCCCTGTGTCGAGAAGCACTCAGACTGTGGCAATGGGCGATTTCTTCTCAGCGGTTTCTGATAGCAATGCACATCCCCGGGAAGTCCAATCAAATCGTGGACAAGTTGAGCAGAGCTATCCTCATGCCTCACGAGTGGTCTCTGAAAGACTCTGTTGTGAGAGAAATTTTTCTCAAGTGGGGTCAGCCTTGCTGTGACCTTTTTGCTACTCCCCAAAACAGCAAGTGCAGAGATTATTTCACCCTATTCCCTTTACCAGGCCAGCCCAGCAGAGATGCTCTAGTCCAAGTTTGGCCCCGGGGACTTCTGTATGCATTTCCTCCCTTCCCACTAATCTCTCAAGTGATACAGAAAGCTATCGCTCAGAAGGCCTCGTTGATCCTCATTGCTCCTTACTGGCCTCGACAGGTTTGGTTCCCCTTTCTGCATCATTTTCTGTTGGAGCGACCTTGGCATCTGGACCTAGTTCCAGATCTTTTGATCCATCAGTCGGGTCAGTTTCATCACTCGCTCCCTTCTCTGAACCACACTGCTTGGTTCCTCCAATTCCAACCTTAGCCAGACTTCCTCAAATATCTCACTCTGTTCGAGATATTTTGATAGCTTCCATAAATCTTCCACTCTAAAGATGTATTTGAGTAAGTGGAAACGCTTCGCCTATTGGGCTCAAGGAAGGGACATAGATCCTTTCACTGCTTCCATCCAAATGGTCCTTGATTTTCTAGCTGAACTCTTCCATGCAGGTTCATCTCCTTCTACCCTTAAAGTTCAATTGGCAGCTATTTCTAACTTTCATGTGGGCATTTCAGAGTCTGCCATAATGTCCCACAAGCTTTGCAAAGCCTTTTTGAAGGGAGTTTTTCTACTCAGACCTCCTATAAGAAATCCTCCTCCTCCTTGGGACCTAAATTTAGTTCTTAGTTCTTTGATTCTTCCCCCTTTCGAACCTGCAGCCTCCTGTTCTTTAAAATTGCTATCATGGAAGACTCTCTTTCTGGTAGCTATTACTTCAGCTAGAAGAGTTTCAGAACTTCATGCACTCAGCTGTCGACCTCCTTATCTGTTGTTCCATAAGGACAGGGTATCTTTACGAACCAACCCGTCCTTTTTACCTAAGATAGCCTCTGTGTCTAACCTAAATCAAAGCATTGACCTCCCTGTGTTTTTTCCAGAATATTCTAACAGGTCTGAACAAAAATTGCATTGGCTAGATGTTCATCGTCAGTTAAGGTACTATTTGGATAGAACCAAACAATTCAGAAAATCTGACCAGCTGTTTGTCTCTTATGCAGAAGGCAGAAAGGGACTTTCAGTTTCAAAGGTATCATTATCTAGATGGCTAACATCTCTGATTTCCCTTATTTATGAAATTAGACACCAAAAGCTGCCTAACAAACCTAAAGCCCATTCCACCAGAGCTTTGGCTACTTCTATAGCCTTCCAAGACAGACTGCCTATTGACACCATTTGTGCAGCGGCTACTTGGGCTACTCCTCACACTTTCATTTCTCATTATAAGTTGGATTTAGCTTCTAGGCATAGAGCTAACTTTGGTTCCACTGTTCTCAAGAGTCTGTTCCGTTAGGCCACCCGGGACAAGGTGCTAGGGGCGGCCCCATCCAGCAAGAATGAAGGCGAGATAGACAACTTAACATATAGAAGTTATGTTCTTACCATAACGTTCCATGTTAGTTGTCTTCTTCTCGCCTTCTTCTTGCGTCCCACCCTCCTTCCCCCTGGCCTGGACAGACCTAGAGGAGTTTTGATTGTGACCTCTCTTTCTACCACCTCTTTACTTTAGGTATATGCTGCTGTGCATATTTTCCTGGATCAGGATGTAGGTCACCCTTCTCTTCTCCCTTGTTTATAGAGGTGGACTTTGTTTCTAGTTATTCTGCTACTATTATAAGCTGGGCCTAGCTTACAAACGAGATCTGAGGTAACTCACGCCTAGCATTGTGGGATATAAGGGGAGCCTCGAGCCGGTGGAACCAACTCTCGAGCTTTTAGAGTGGCCGAGTCGGAGCCGAGGTCGGCTCCGAACCCATCCAGCAAGAAGAAGGCGAGAAGAAGACAACTAACATGGAACGTTATGGTAAGAACATAACTTCTATTTATACATGATTTGCATGCCAATAGAAATGTGATTTTTAAGAATTGTGGTCACAACCATACCAGGGGTGAAAGATTGGCACTTGATGGTTTAGATAAAAATTATAATACTGTTGTTTTTTCTGCCAGTAAAGGAGACGCTATAGTTTTGTGGGACTCTTGTGATTCTGACAGAGAAGCTTATATACAACTTCCTAATTGTACTTCATATTGTAAATTCAGTGTAGAGCCAATGGCTGATTTTAAAAAATACATCGACCATTTTCTGTTTTATGCTAAAGAGGAAGGTTTGATTTCCGATACTTTATTATAACAGCTTATAGTAGAGGACCCAAGACCACACAGTATTTTTATATTCTTCCTAAGCTTTGACTAATCCATTGACCAACCAATTATTTCTGGCCGAGGTTCTGTAACGAAACCACTGTCTGTGTATCTGGAAGATCAATTAAAACCACTTCTGAATCTAGTGAGGACCCATATTAAGGACACCACAGATATTTTGCAGCTCATGGGTGATCTTCAGATTTCTAATAATTCTTATATGTGCAACCTAGATGTCCAATCTTTGTACACCAGTATCCCACACGAGGGTGGGATTATGGCCACCAGATATTAATTGTGTCTTGTGGGTTTATATACTGATAAACACACTGATTTCTTATTGAAACGTTTGGGTATTGTCCTTGAACATAATGCCTTTTGGTTTAAGAATGAGTGCTACCTTCAGATTAAGGGCTTTGCTGATTTATTTATGGGCTATGTGGAGCCACAACTAATTTACAGTGATAATAATCAATTCAAAAGATACTTAGTGATGTGGCATAGATACTTAGATGATTGGTGGTGCATTTGGTCAGGAACATCTGAGATGTAGCAGCTATTTGTGGCATATTTGAACAATAATAGATTTGATATTAAGTTTTTGGGCAAAATTGAAATGTCTAATATTGTTTTTCTTGGTGTTCAAATTACCATGTTGAGTGATGGCACAGTGACCAGTAATTTATATAGAAAGCCCTTCACTAACAATTCATTACTTGAGGCCCACAGTTGTCATCTGGCCCATATGGTCAAGAATATACCTAAGGCACAGTTTCGCAGGCTGACGAAAATTTCTAGTAGCTTGGATGATTTTAAATGAGAAGCTGATGACATGGAAGCTATATTTGTTTCTAGGGGCTATGGTTATGCCCTTGTTAAATGGGCTAGATATGATGCATAACTTATGAACAGAGGTTAGTTATTATAGTCCCTCACACATGTGGGATGTGAGAGTGATAATCATATGTTTCTTAGAATGATTACCACATATGGCAGTAATTTTTCTAAGATTTGTAATACAGTCAATAAGCAATGGCGTGTACTTAAAAATGATCCATTCTTTGATCAGTGCATTGAAGGTAGATGTTCTTTTGGTTTTCGTAGGGGTAAGAATCTAGGGCAATATCTCTCCTGTTTCAAAAAAGGCATCAGACCCGATACCGGTGTGAAACATGGGATGTTGTTGGGATGTACATATCGTATACACTGTGTATGTTGTAAAGTTATTTTTAAAACCAAGTCATTTACTTTTATCAATATCTCAAAGGTATATCAAATAAGCCACTTGATCACTTGTAATACAGACTGGGTGGTGTACATGGCCGTCTGCCAGTGTGGGGCCTTCTATGTGGGGCAAACATCCAAACCTTTCAAACAATGGATTGCCTTCATCTAAGTGATATTCAATGTCAGCGTCCCAGGAGTGCTGTTTACAAACATAAGGGTGAACACCGTTCTGCACATTATGTTTTTGTGGAGATAGATTTGGTTGCTGGGTCACAGCTGTTGCTTTCCTCTAAACATGAGACTCTTGATAAAAAAAAAAAAATGTGGATAGTTAACCTAGGGGCTATGTTCAAACCTGGGCTAAATGAATATTGCTGAATATGCTTGTTCTTTGCTATTTACTTTTTATTTGATCTTCATTTGTTATTTATTTGTGGCTTAAAATCTGTATTGAATTGCATTTTTTTTTTGGTACAGTGTACCTTTAAATATTAGTATATTTAAGTCATGTGCTTACATTAACAAGCTTTTGCACTGATGAAGCCAGTGGCAAAACCAGTTTGCACAGTTTGCTACAGCCAGACCATCACTATGGACTGCAGAGTTTGTTACTGCCGGACCATTAATTTGGATTATTGCAGAGTTTGTTCCAGTCAGACTGCTAGGCCTGCTGAGTTTGTTACAACCTGCTGAGCTGCAGAGCTTGTTACAGTTAGATTATCAGGCCTGCAGCATTTGTTACAGCCTGCTGAGTGTGTTATGGAATAAAAGCCACCAAATGGGATTATCTGAGCCTGACTCATACTTTAATTGCTGTGGATGCCATCTTGTGGGACCTGTTTATGTTATGAAAATGGCGAATATTGTGAGTGCTGGATTCATTTGTTTGTGACTTATATATATATATATATATATATATATATATATATATATATGTGTGTGTGTGTGTGTGTGTGTGTGTGTGTATCTATATATATATATATATATATATATATATATATATATATATATATATATATATATATATATGGGTCTATGAAATTACAAAACTTCAAATTCATATGGTTGGGACCATATGATCGAAGTTTTGTAATCTCGAACATTTAAAAAAAGAAAAACAAAACAAAATAAAACACATATATGCAGGGGGCAAGCCCCCCTGCACTCCCCCAACACCACTCGCTATTAAAATATACCAATTCCGAGATCGCAGTACAGCAAGGAAAAGAGAATATTCCCATTCTGTGCTGCATGGAGATCTCCATTTAAATGTTCGAAGTATTAGAACTTCGATCATATGGTTTCGGCCATATGAAATTCAAAGTTCTGAACTTCTATCATTTAACTAGGACCCATATATATGTGTGTGTGTGTGTGTGTGTGTGTGTGTGTGTGTGTGTGTGTGTGTGTGTGTGTGTGTGTGTGTGTGTGTGTGTGTGTGTGTGTGTGTGCGTGTGCACATATAAACCATGCATTTCTGTGTGTGTGTGTGTGTTTCCATGTACAGAGCCTTGTTGCATTGCAAAATTTAACTATTAAAAAACAAAAACACACTCCCCCTTGCACCCCTCATATGGGGTCTGTGACCCTTCCCCCTTCTAATTTATATATATATATATATATATATATATATATATATATATATATATATATATATATATATATATGGGTCTACTTCACAACACTGAATTACTATAAAGTTAAACCACAAAACATTGAGATCATAACATCAAAAGTTCAGAACACTGAAAACTTAGAACAATGAAACTACATAACACTGCAAATTTAAATCATTGCATCCCATAACATCAAATGTTAAACACACACATTAGTAATACACCCCCCACCTCAAATGTAACTAAACCGACAAACCCACTTGTTTCAACATTTCTGCAGGGGGGCAAGCCCCCCTGCACCCCCACACCCTCTGCAAATGAAATATACCAACTCCAAGATCGCATTTAAAGTGGAGACAAGGTAAATTTCACATTCCCCACTTTATTGCAATCTCCATACAGAATATAAAAATAACATCTCAAACATGTACCTCTGTTTTCCTGAACACGTACATACAACCAAAATAAAAACTTACTCCCCTAATCACTTATCTCATCACTTTCCACAACACTAACCTGACTTTTTTTAAACTAATAAATCCATCACTCAAACACAACAATGCTTAACCGTTATCTGATAAACTATTACTATACAACCTGAGAACCTCTCTTAAACATTCCATCCGCCATGTTTGTTTACCACATAATACAACTTCTTAAAGTGATACCACAAAATTAACACTTTAAACCATAACCATGTAACACTTTCAATAATATAAGACTCAGTGATTTAAATTTTCATTGTTATGTAATTTTGATGTCCTAACTTTTCAGTGTTCTGAACTTTCAGTGTTATGGTCTCAATGTTTTGTGGTTCAACGTTATACTAATTCAGTGTTTTGAAGTAGACCCATATACATCTCTCTCTCTCTCTCTCTCTCGATATATATATATATATATATATATATATATATATATATAAATTCTGAGATTGCACATGCACAAGGTAAGGACACATTCCGAAGCACTGGAACATTGCAATTTGAATTCATCAGGGGCATGACATGCTTACTCAACCTTGTGGATTTTTTTGAAAAGGTCACCAAAGCAATGGATGAAGGCAAAACTGTACATACCGCGTACCTTGACATGGACAAAACTTTTGACACAATTCTCACTTAAGGATAATGAAAAAGCTAAATAAATGTAGAATAAACACCTATGTCACCTGCTGGATTTCCAACTGGCTCACAGATAGGACACATATAATCAAAATAAGGGAAATTACCTCCACAAAGAGACCAGCTACCAATGGAGTTTCCCAGGGTTCTGTGCTGGGATCTCTCCTGTTTGGCATCTACTTTTCTGAAGTAAAAGCCAATACTAAAGGGCTCTGGATGACTATGTTTGCAGATAACTAAGCTTGGAGCAGTTATTGAATCCCAACATGACTTAGCCATCCTGCAGGAAGGTTTGTCACAAGTAAATAACTGGTGATAAAATAATAATCTATACTATGTCACCATACTTAAAAATAGCACTATATTACACTGCAGGTCCTCAGTGTTAGATCCTGCTTAACCTTTCTGCTGTAATTCACATGTTGCAAGTACTGATGATTTTCTTTCTTTTCTTTTCCTTTTTTACTATGATTATTTCCTTTTATCTACCTCTGACGTAACTTGCATTGTTTTCTAAGTTCTTTCAATTTGCACTGTTTGTGACTTTTTACCTCAGTGTTACATCCTGTTACAACCTCTATGCTGAAATACACGTTACCATTGTTGATGCATTTCTTTTTCATACCAGGAAAATTGCTATTTTTATAGCATTGCCGCCTCACAGTAAGATGTTGTCCTGTTCGATTCTCAACTAAAGCGTCTTCTGTGTGGAGGCATGCGTGAATGGGCTTACCTTCGTTGAAGGTTGTGCGTCAGGCCTGGCAAGTCGGTACGTAAAAATCTACTGCCAATCATTAGCGGACCGGAGTTTCGCTGTGGCGACCCCTAACCAGGAAAAGCCGAAAGATACAACAACTAGAATATTAGATTTTATTTCTTATTTTTTATTTGTTTGTACTTGTATTATTGTATTTGGACCATGTCTTTGGAGCTTATCTCCCCAGGCCTCTACTGAAAATGGACATATATCCAGTTAGACTAGCCCGGTCAACAAATGTAAAATAAAAATAAATAAAATAAATAATAATGGACTGAAACTAAATGCCACAGAATGCATTACTGTATCACTGAGGAAGTCATCTATCCCAGGGAACTATTATACTAAAAATATGCCCCTCAGAGTTGACCCATTTGTTTGGGATTTGGTAACTTATGTTGACAGTAGCCTAACTTTTGACTAAAGTGTCCATTGTCATAAGAAAGTCCTTCTATATTGTACAACTTACAAACAAAGGGAATGTGTCTAGATCTGGGGGTACAAGGCCTAAATAACATGACCTACATGGATCGATGAAAAACCCTGTCATGGTACTCCATATCCTACAGATTACTAAGAGCTGACCTGTGCCTGGCATACAAGGCATTCTCTGAATCATTACTAATGGATGTACTGCAGTTCAGCAAGTCAAATGGCAACAAAATACTTGCACTAGGTATCTAAATCTGTTCTGCAACATCAACAGAATGGTTTGGATAGACTGGTATATCTCACAGGGGATACTGCTGCTCTGGAGTCTCACTGCACATAAAACAAAGATCATACCTGCAAATCTTCAAGCACAACTTAGATCTGTGAATGGGAAACAGACAATTTACCCCAGGACTGCCCCCTCTACTATATTTGGACAGAGGCTGCTCCTAATTGCTTTTAACCTATGCATGGGTCCCCTCAAATTATCTATGGTAAGATTCGAGTTATTCTAATTATGGGTACTATTTACAGTAGTTATTGACCATGGGATAGATAAGACCAATCTGTAACTAAATGGGATAGGGTATTTTGAGCACAAAAAGGGAAATTGGCTAGGCCTAAAATGGCCCTCAAGGGAAGCTAGCCTATTACTTATCTATGAACCCCAGGAATTGTTCATTCTCACACAATTGTTGACCAGCTGCTTAGTCGGTCATAAAATTTCAACTAAACAGTTGTTGCAAAACACATTTGATCTTATAGAAGAAGCGTATATATATATATATATATATATATATATATATATATATATATATATATATATATATATATATGTATATGGATTTTAGATGATTGGGCTGCAAAACACTGCAGCACCTTTCATTTACAAAATATATATATATATATATTTCAACACACAAACACACATTTCCAATAGTCTAACACACAGATTCTGAAAAATCCTTCTAGAGGGAAACACATTAATCATAATTTTTTGTAACGGAGTACATTTACTGTTCACATTAAATTACCATCATCCACCAGATTCAAAACAAGGAATGATATTATGCAACCTGGGTTTCTAGTATATGCTGGAGGACTATGACTATAGTCCTCAAACACATAATAATTTAAATGCAGTTCTAAAATTTCTGCATTTCAGAGAATTTCTTCTTTTCCAAGGGACAGTTGTCTTGGAACTAGTATCTAAATACTAAGGATGTGGAGGTACTGCCCTCAACATCATGGGGATGCGGAGAGGAGGGGGAGGACAAATGCTTTAAATGTATAAAAACAGCTTTTGAAGTTTGATATTAGTTGTGTTAAATTGCATTTAAATTTTTGTAGTTTCAGAACTCGTACTGTCATGTCTCCATCGTCTAGAAGCTAGCCATTTAAATTGGGTAGAAAGCACAATATAAGAAATGCATATTTTGTCTATTGAGCTACATTGACTTAATATCTTCCAAAATACTTCACTTTTTATTATTAAGGACGAGTATATGTAAGTCTGTAGCATATCATTACCAGCCAAGGCTTTAGTTAGGATTTTCTGAAATTGTACACCAATTCCAAACTGTTGTCTTCCCATGCCCTCCTAGGGATGGCTATAAATTTTGGTCTGTTTACCAAACACCTGTGTTAGCTTTATGCAACTTCCACTTAATTAATGCATATAGATTATCAAAATAATTTATTTAGCCCAACAAACAAACTTTTTCTTTCAAATTGTCTTATCACTTTAGTAAAACCTAAAATGTATATAATTGGACAGTAATGTTTTTTTTGGGGGGTGCACGGTTCTGTTACTTACCCTTTTTCAAATGCCCATAAGCTGTTTGTCTTCCACAGTATCACATACTCCATTATTAAACATGCTTCTAATTAGAAAACAAATGTTTTCATAACAAAAATAAGAAATCACCAGATATAAGCAGAAAAGAAAGCATGATTAACCAAGAACAAGGAAGTAATATGGTATTTCTTTCATTTTACATGTCTTACTGTAACAGAGAGGTTGACCATTCTTTAAATACCCATATAATTAAGCAGTAATCCATGCCTGGATGTGGGTAATGCTGGATTTACCCATGGTTGGTGTGGTTTGATCACAAGGGTGAAGCTCGAGTGATCAAATAAAGCCATCTGTGGGTAAATCCAGCATTACCCCCACACAGGATTGGGTTATTGCTATTATACAATGTCATTATTTAAGAAAGAAATTGATTACCTTTCTTGAATAATGTCTTTGTATAATGGCAATGTAGTGTTCCTCAGTGTTCATCTGCCTTTTCTGATGTATGGGACTTATATTCTCACATTTGCACACTACCTCAGTACTGTTCAAGAGAAACAGCAGAAAAAAGAGAACCTCCGTTGCTTTTTCATTTTTTTTTACTGCAACTCGTAGTGCAAAAAACCTGGACAAGCCCAAAACAATGTGATTGGGGTGGTGGATAAAGGTCCAAAAATAGGGACATATTGTATTGTGTATTGCAGTTACAGGAAAGTTACAGGAATGAGAGATTTTGTGTTACTGTGCATTTTCTGAAGGAAATGAAGGCTAAACCTCAATGGTCTGCCATTATTTAATGCCTTCCATCCACCAGGGGCTTACCAGAAAACTTCTATTTTTTAAAGAGGAAGAGACCAAAACTGTAAGGCAAAAATCTGGGCATTCTGTGATGATCCGGACAGTTGAGAGGTACAGGAGTCTACTAAGATTTAAGAAAGGACAGTACAGAAATTCAAGGAAAATCAGGTACATTTCTGTTTCTTTACCTTTGTGGAACATACTTGATTTTTCTTGCATTTTGCTCTCCTCTCCGTAGCATTTTTCAACAGAAAAGTCTGGCAGCTGAATGGTACTTAGCAGCCGGACTTTTTTCGATTGGTATATGCTTGATTTACAACGGGCATGTTGGTTGGGCTGTCTAATCATTGTGCTTGCTTCTGAATGGCAATGAGCCATTACTGAATAATTATTTCATGCACAACCCTACATCATTCAAATGCAACCCATCAGTAATGCATATTTCCAGATCTGAATCATTTTACTTTTTACAAGATAATTAACAAATTTCTCCCAAGATTTTCTCTTTGACAGTTGAGTTTCCCATATTTCTTTTACAGCCATTAATAAAATAAACCTATTTCCTTACTTTCTTTTAATGATTCTCTAGTTTCTTTTCAGTGACTCTTTTTTCTGGATATTGATTTTCAGTTCCTAGTATCACAGGATAAAGACTTCTCATTTCTATTTAACTGCACTATATTTTATTATCATATGTTAGCAACATGAGCTTCTTCATTATCTGTATCCCTTGCCTCACTAACCCGGGTAACAACTGCTGTCATTTTTACATAAACCTTACCAACTTTGAACAGAATCATAAATATACTCCCAAGTGTCTAACATCCCTCCTTCACACCACCTACAATGTACTTCACCATTTAAAAACATCTGTCTCAGTCTTGCAAATGTGCAAATATCATAAAGTGTGGTGATTTGCATCATATCTGGCATTGAGCATGTACGCTCTCCACTGTTTTTTCATAGTTTTCTTCTCTCAGGAGTTGTTTCTATTCCCTCCACTAATTTTCCCCATCCTCAAGATTTAATTTCCTTTGCACCTCATATCTCTCTTCTCACTAATCTTTTCATATGTGGTTATTTTCCCCTAGTCTTCTTAATAACAATGTCTGTGGAGATGTTTCATATGAATTGGTTCCATTATTGTTTCTTATGAAAGATGCATTAATCTTCTCTTTCATGATGTATTTATTTCTTCAGACTCTGTGTGCAGTATCTCAGGAGAACATAATTATTTTGTACGTGCTCAAGAGGTCCACTTTCTCTCACTTCTCAGATCTGCCAAGATATCTGGTCTTCCCTCATCTTTTGAAATTCTGCTTGTACAGTCTCTGGTTCGCTATATACATTAAATAATGTAAGTAGCATTGCACCAAAGTGCCTATTATTACATCGTCTAAAGAAAGTGGGCATTTATGTGAAATTGACAAGATCAAACCTCTTTTTTGTACCTCCGCAAAGGAAGATGACATTCTCCATTCCCCATACTGTCTAATTGATGTATTATCTTAATTTTTCTCCAAATGCATAAGGTTCTAGCTTTCTCATATATGTAAATACCCTATTCCTATTCAGAGTAGTTAAACCATTTACATTCTATGTCAATAAAGTTATCTGTTTTCTATCAAATACTTTCTCATTTTATCCTTTCTGCTTTTATATACTTTACAGCCACTAATCATATCTGTTTTTAAAAGAATTCCAATTTTACCTGAAAATATTAATGCCTTCAAAAAGTACATCCCAGCCTAAATGTGAATTAATATCTTTGCAGATATGCTTTAACTGTACTGTTATCCCAAGGCAATTATACTGTCTAGGAGTCACATTACCTTTTGGATACCGCCCAGTCAGACCTTTAAATGTTACATACTTATATGTTAGGGTTATAGCTTTGCATCTTATTTAAATGTACAGTTCAGTCATATTCTTCATCAAAACCTTGGACCCACAGAAATTCTACCTCTGACATGCCAATCTAAGAGGGTGTAAGCAAGCTGCATCACCCATCCATCCATTTATCTCCGTGAGGAAATTTCTAGCCCTTGTAAGCTTGCAAAGGATGGCTGGACCCACCACCACTAAACCAAGATGAACTAGTCTTTTATCCAGAAAGCAAGCATTGTTAGCCAATATCAAACATTATACAAACATTCCCATTACTCTCAACAGCTTAATAAAAATAAATAAATGAATAAAAAAAAAGACTTCAGTTAAATGACAGCAGTTAAGCTGTGCATTCTTCATCCAGCATTCTTGTAGAAACTACTCACTGCTTTTTTTGCTTTTCCCTCATGCTAGCCATAGATGTTCTCAGGTATTTTTCCTGCAGAGAACTCTTAAATTGTTTCATGTTATTACATGCTACAGACTGAATTCTTTCCATTGTCTCATGCCCCTCTCCTTATTGCATCAAGCCTTCTCATTTCATTCTATCTCCTCTCCTTTGGACTCTCATGGTTGGTCCTTCTTCCACCTACAAAAAGAAAAAGTTAAGCCATTGCCTTCACTGCAGGATAGTAATTTGCCTCAGCAGCAGGTGGGTGACTCTGCTGTGGTCATTAGTTGTACCTCAGACCACTCATCTTTTATCCCTGATCCCTCTAATGTAGCACCTACAGCCACTATGGACGTCCTATACAGCTGTTGGGGTCCCCTCAATGGGTGAGGGAGAGCCACTCTTGATGGTCCTGGGAGAGGGAACAGAGATGACTTCTCTGTTTGGTCAGAATGTTGTGCCCATCACTGGGGAAGCTGCTGCTGCCTTTAATAACACTGCTGGCCTTATTGTTCCTGTCAAAAAATTAAAAAAAAAATTAAATATGTATCAACTCCTCCTCGATTTTTTTTAGACAGGGTTAGTTACTGTGTCTGGCTCATGGTTTAATTCAGGCTGTTGATCCTTCCTGTAAAATAGTGTCTGGTAAAAGAAAAAGGGATACCTCCTTTCCTGAACAGATTCAAGATTCTGAATCTGGACAGGAAGATGAAAGGAGACATACAGGGTTATCTCCTCAGATTTCTGATTCAGACTCAGAGGAAATCTCAGTTTCTGACTCTCCCTGTGAGGAATTATTTTTCTCTGAGATGATTTCTAGAGTATACCAGTGTTTTCAGAGGCAGGACACTGAGTTTCTCTGTCCCTAAGAAAATACTATGAACTGTTATAGAAGGAATTTTCAGGACCTGCATCCATTCCACCAGTTCTGTCAGCCTGTAGATTAATGTAACTTATACTTTGATATCTGAGTACTGCGGTGGTGGCGCTGCGGTAGCGTTGTCACCTCACAGTAAGACGTTGTCCTGTTTGATTCTCAGCTAGAGTGTCCTCTGTGTGGAGACATGTGTGAATGGGTGTACCTTCGTTGAAGGTTGTGCGTCAGGGCCGGCAACTCAGCACGTAAAAATCTACTGCCAATCATTAGCGGACTGGAGTTCCGCTGTGGCGACCCTTAACTGGGAAAAGCCGAAAGACACAACATACTTTGATATCTGAGTAAGAAATACATGATCAACAGTAATGTTCCTGGCAAAATCAATGGATTTAGACCAACTGCTAAATGTCCATCAGTTCATGTGGAAAGGATAGAGCACTACTTAATATGATATAAAAATTCAAGATGACACTGTAGGACAGGAAGGTACACACCACAAAACTTCAAAGGCTGTTACTGATGCTATTTTAAACATCTGTATACTATTGCCATGGTAAATTGTTCACATGCACCTATACAATGAGAAATTAGCATAGTCTTTCAGTGACGCGGTTTACAAACTGTATCACAGAAATATACATGAAGAAACAAGTGTGGTGGATGCAAAGTATCTCAGTTTTTGCAATAAAAACCCAGAAAACTATTGGCTGACATGTGCCCTGACTAATGAAGTCCTGGAGAAGGGCAAAGCCCCTCAAACCCACAGAAGCTAGTGTCTGTGTCTATGTCACTGTTATTCCAGATTTGAAAACAAGATATGTCTCTTCAAAGCTTGCCACTGCTTGATGGAGGCTGTGGTGCTAATAAGAATTACAAGACCACTTTGCTGCCAAGACTAGACATGTGAAGCACATACAAAATTCATCATAGTGATAAGACTGAAATATGAGATCACTGTAGTATGAGGCAAAGATCTTGTCACTAACAAATAGGTCTCCGTGCTTTTGATGTTCATTTCTGTTTTCTTGAGGTTCACTTTCAAAATTTCTTTGACCAGTACAAGGTTTCTGTCCAGGATTGAAATGGGAGTACAGAACCTCACTTGTCAGTTGTAAGTTTGACATCTGAACACAATAACCAGTTCACTGAACGTTATATCCAAGAATCTTTACCTCAGTGCTGATAATTTCTGGATGATATTTTGCAGACATCACTGGTGTATTCTGGTAAAGCTCTTTTAGTGATATTAATACGTCATTTGTATTGCACATGTATGTGAAAAAGGGTGGTGATAATATTGTATCATATCTTTAACAGTAGTTTTGACCTTAGCCCCATCTTGCTTTAGTTAAGACTCAAGTAGTAGCATACCCAGTATGACACAATTATAGCTGATAATGATGAACCAGAGTAGTTCTGCAAAGGATTCACAAGAACATTGTGCCCTGTGGTGAACCTACGTGCCTACTGTGAGGGAGATATTGCTACCATGGAAGAGATATAATTGATTAATTCCAGAGTCTGCCCCGCCATGGTGAATTGAGAAATATCTGCAAAGCATTAACCTGGTTGATAGAGCATCTTCATCTTTTTAAGGTTTAATAAAAGTCCACCCAATATCCACTGGCTACATCATCTGTTATCACTTGGCCTAGACTGATGAAGTGCTACAGAGGTTTGAGACATGCTTGACCAAAAAAAAAGACCTCAGTTTGCATGTCAAAATTACACTGTATATAAGCAAAAGAGAGGACTTCATACTGCTGATTCATTACAGGAACTCAATTGAATGGTTCAAAACAATGAAGCATATAGTGACAAAGCAATGGCAGTGGTATTCAGCTTAATTTTAATAAAAATAGCATGTCAAACATCTTCTAGGTTATGAGGGCTATTTCTGGTCTGGTTTAAGGTATGATATACCTACTTTCTTCCATTCTCAAGGTAGCCTAAAATTCTAAAAAGAAATTGAAGCATTCATGTTGGATGGAAGGACCACTTAGAGACCATCAGGCGTAGCCTAATGTGAGCATAGACTCAACAGCTTTGTAGTATAAATGGCCCTCTTCAAAAGGAACCTTGATGATTGAATGGGAGATAGGAAATTCACCTGGGGGATCATGTCAGTCACCCTACAAGATGGTCCAGAGAAGTAAATATTGTGGGAAGAAATATCCAGGGAATTGTTATAGCTAGGCTTGTGTAGGCCCTAGGGCTGATAGCCTAGTACCAACCTATGAACGTATGAACAACAATAGCCACTTATAGCCATTAGGTGTTTTTTAGTGCAAGAGAGGCAGGCAGTTCATAGCCTCTCCTACAGTTTAGAACCATTGCCAAATATGCAGCTTGAACTGCAAAAAGCAAATCATTTGCACATTTCTTATCTGGACCCTGCCAAGGCCTTTCACATTATCCCTTTTTCTGAAATTATTGACAAACTGTCCCAACTCAGCATTAACCCATACATAATTCACTGGCTGGTAATTGGCTGTCTTACAGAAGTCATACTGTTAAGGTCAGGGTACCAGCTCTAGAGAGAAAAAGTATTACCACCTTGTCCCACAAGGCTATGTCCTAGCCTCTCCCCCCTTCTCTTTGGTATATATCTCTGTTATATAAAAGCCGGGATCAAGGGACTATGCCTTCCTAAATTAGCTGATGACTGCAAATGGAGGATGGTTATCAAATCCTATTCTGATATTCAAATTCTCCAGCAAAGGCTCCACCAAATAAATGCTTAGTGTATTAATCATGGGTTTACCCTCAATACCTGGAAATGCAACATAGTTTCCTTTGGTAAATCTGGCATCACTGCTACTTATTATATAAATTACATTCCACTTAAAATCGACCCAGTCATCAGGTACTTGGGTATGTATGTTGATAACACACTCTAGTTTGACTACCACATTTGTGCTGGTTAGAAAATCATTCTACCTTTCACAAGTTGTCCTTTGTGTTATCTTCTCAAGGTTGAAAGAAGTTAAAGTTCCACTTTATTCATCCCTTATTAGGTCCATAATTGAATATAATGCACCCTTCTGCATGTACCTCACTAAGCACCTAAATCAGCTTAAGAGATCTAGACATTTTCCTTACTAAAAAAATCACAGGATTTTGTACCCTTAACTACTCTGTTATATTAATAGCCCCATTGTTCAAATCAGTGTCATACAGACTACAAAGGAGTGATCTCTGCTTAGCCTCCAGTGCTGTAAATGACTTGGTCTCTTTGAACTAAAAACACCAATTCTAGAGACATAAACCAATATTACCAAATCAGCAACACTAGATGACAGGACAGATAACTCATCCAACATGTCCTCCTTTTGTGGTATTGGATGCTGTTACATATCAAGTAAAGTAATTCCCTATCAGACTTTAAACCAGGTCTGGATGACTGGATGGCTGATCACAAATTCTCACTGGGATATGTGGAGAAAACCTGCTTAATGGGGGACTTTGTAAGTCTCCTTCTAGTACTGGTTAAAGTGGCTGAGCTTGTTGATGGTCTCCTTGGCTGTAAGCTTAGTAAGAACCTATGAAGTATGTTCCTAGAAAGATATTTGTTGCTTTGTTTTCATGTTTGACTCACTAGACACAAGCCTCTTTTCAGGAGAGATCTGGGAACATATTTGCTTAAGTGAATTTTTGTGGGCAACTGGAGGTAGAGGAAAAGTGAATCAAACTGTGGATTATAGGATAAAGTTGGGGTTGTCATAATGGTTAAGGAGTTTACCTCACAGATGTAAGGTGTAGGGTTTGATTCTCACCTTTGCAAGAAACTTAGCTAGGCTTAAAATGGCCTGTAAGGGCAGTTAGGCAAGTACATACCCATGAACCTATTAAGTCTGCCATGTTAAAAATGATTTAGTGGGAGGGGTTGACATAATGGGTAAGGTGTTTACCTCTTAGACATAGGGTTAAACAGTCCGATTCGCACCTTTGTGGGGAAAGTGCCTAGGCTTAAAATGGCCCAGAAGGGCAGCTAGCCTAGTACTTGCCTATGAACCTATAAAGCTGGTTAGCGGCTCATATCCTTAAACATCTGTACCAAACTGCCAGGAAATATTGAACCAAAACCAAGACTTAACACTAATATGAAGGTCTGCTTGCGGTATTTTGCTATTCAAGTTGAGAATATGGTGATAAGAGGTTTTTAGAAAATGATCTTGGTAAGATAGCAAAGTGCCACTGCAAGTTTAAAATTTTTCTGTTGAAAATGATGGTAGGAGAGCAGAGAGAGAAAGACCAACACAGAAGAAGACCTCATCAGCGTCCAGAAAGTGACACTGATTAATAGATAAGGTTAGTCTCTTTGCATTCCACTGCCCCCTCATGCACACACACGTCAGATTATAGTTTTGGTACACGTACTAAGCTCTGTGATCCACTCTGACTCTATGACTTTCTTCATCTTTTGCAAATATTTTGAAACCTTTTAGTTTTACAGCTGCCGCCCCTCAGTAATGACTTGAATAGCATTTTCCTTAAAGCATATTGCATAAATGAACAATTCAGTATAAGTATTCAGTAATGTCAGCAACAGCACTCACACTGTTATTTAATACATACAAATGGATAGGGTGGACTTACATAGATGCAGCAGTAGCAAAATAGTTGTTAAAAACTTTTGATTTAAGAAAAGTAATAAAATGATGAGGCATATTTTCTTATCTGATGCAAACTAGCTGAGTTTCAGAGATCTGCTAGAACTCAAACAAGCAAAACTATTCTCTTTAAAATAAGCATGTACATTGAACAGTACTTATTCCTTTTATAAACCTTGTCCAAGAAAAATGTATTCTGTTACCTTTATGGAGCTATGCTAAGCACCACCCAGTGATTAAATAAGCAACAGTGAATGGTAAGGGAAGCTTTAAAAGGATTTATCAGCTAAATGTTATAGATTGCCATGATCTAATTTATGAGATTAGTTTGACTTTCAATTACCGGACTTCACATTTAATCACTCTATATCTGAAGCTTTGTAACTAGCACTCCTTACAACTTGATGTTTCATTTTGAGAAGGATTATCAATAATCAGACACTGCTGCCATATTGATCAAGTAATCAATAACCACATTAATCATCAAAGGTCTAAAAACAAT
The DNA here is from genome assembly GCF_019279795.1 of Protopterus annectens. Lineage (NCBI taxonomy): Eukaryota > Metazoa > Chordata > Ceratodontiformes > Protopteridae > Protopterus > Protopterus annectens. The sequence continues at coordinate 706,319,367 of NC_056734.1, forward strand.
TCACTCTCTGCATTAAAAAGAAACAAACACAGTGAAACTGACGTGCTTTTATTACTGAGTGGCCACAGGCCTGGGCATTTTAGTTAAACAGGTAATTATAAAAGTGCTTTTACTGGACCCTATTACTCACACGCATTTGTAGTACTTGCATCTGGTAAGTGATTAATCAATGACTCTGGCCTAGTTTTTCTTAAAATAAAGAGCATTCTCTGTAATTCGTCTGCATTTTTGTAATGATACATGGTATGTATGTTGTACTCTGCTAGTGCATATGTCTTATTTTTTCATGTCCATAGTAACTGGGTAAGTAGACCAGTAACAAACACTTCCACAGCGTGTTCTAGCACTCCATGTGATTACAGTGGTTAAGAGACCATGATATCCACATCACACAATAAAATGGAAACGTCAGCAATGTGAGGAAATAAGATATGTTTAAAAATAGATACACTGCATGAATACTACTTACTCGAGTCCTGTCACAGTGTCTGTAAATAATAAAATTCATTTTAAGTACTTATTTACCTTTTGTGCAGCTTGCTGAGTTTGTTAGTATTCTGATTCATCCCCTTCCCTTTATATAAAATAATACCATGTCTGTAATAACATATTATAGACATGGTGGTGATGTGAGTTGGACCTCAGTGAACATAGAACGAAGACTAACAGAGCTTTGTATCTCCTTTGGATCATTGCTTATAGAGAGTGGTCCATCTTCAATGTGCACTTCTGTTAGAATCTTCCTTCTGGTCCTTCTGGAAGAACTGCAAGTGCATTGTTGCAAACTCATCTTATTTCCTGACATTACTTATGCCATCACATGACTGAGGAATGTGACTGCAGTTTGTAAGAATGTAGTTGATTACAAAAACAGTTACAGATTGCTGCACTGGAGATGATGATACGCTGTATTGCTACTGTGAATTCAAGGGGTCTGTGCCATTGCTATGAAAATGAATGAAGAATAATTGCAGGCAGAAAGTCTTGTATTTTTGTCTCATAAGCAGGGCTGTAGCTCCACTGAAAGGATATATTGGTTGATAAGCATAGTATGAATGGAGGAGGCTAGGCTGAAAGGAAGTGGTCTTTTCAATGGAAAACATAAATGACTAGCTGAGGCTATCAAAGAGATATAGTATACAAAAGTGAATGATACTGGCTGGAATTCAGAAAACTTTATCACATTCTGGTAAGCAAATCTGTTCAGTGAATGACCATGTGCAAGGTATGTGTGATTCAAAGACACACATACTGCTAGAGGTAACTTTAGAGCAGAAGGGCTGTTTGCAGTATGTGCTAATGGCAATATAATGATGGTATGAAAATGAGGTAAATAAAGACATCAGAGTGATTTAGAAACATAGAAAGGCATGCTGCTGAATTCAACACCATGCATTTTCTGAGTTCATGCCAAGGAATTTTGGAAAACTGTTATGAGCTGCCACAGCATTAGAAAATGTGTTTATGCAACACAGTCTCATTGTCAGCACGGGCCATGGTGGTATAAGTCATCTCTCTTGGAGGCACCATTTCATCCAGCCTCACTTATTACTGACCACTATTGTGTGGGCAGGAAGACAATGAAAAATATAGTACACTCATCAGCCCCATTTGCAGCACAGCAGGAGCCATGGAGTACAAATCCCTGTGGATAACAAGGTATGTGTAGCTCTAGTTACTAGCTACATGGAGTTTTCAGTGACCTGAGGGGGACACAGTGGGGGTTTCTCAGGCATCTGCCTCCCATCAATTTCTCAATGTCATGAATCAGCATTTGATGGAGCATATATGCTTTGCACATAGTACAGAGGAAAGAGGGGACACCATGTGGGAATGGTATAATGTAGTCTATCTCCCAGAGGTACTGTAGGCAGTAGACTGCACCCATACTGAAATAAAGCCCCCAACTGGAGAATCTGGAAGGAATTATGTGAACTAAAAGTCTATCAGCAGAACAACTGCTAGGTGGTCTGTAATGCACAGGGTGTCATCTACAATGTGTGTGGAGGCTACCCTGGTAGTTTCCATGGTTCCCAGGTATGGCACTCCTGTGACCCTGTGCCAACATTTTACAAAGGGTGACTTCCCATAAGGGACATGTTATTGGTAATGCCAGATATGCCGTGGAATACTGACTGAAGGCACCCATCAGAAATCCACAAAGTGAAGCAGATCAGAGGGTACAATTATGAATATTCGCAAGTAAGGAGCATTACTGAGCATGTGTTTTGGCTGTTGAAGGCACACTTTCATTGTCTGGATTATCCAATGGCACCCTGCAGCATGATCTCAGCACATGTGCAAAAATGTTTACAGTTTAGGCAGTGTTACACAATGTCATACTGAAGAGGTTGATGCAACAAGGAGGCCAGTTGCAGGAGGAACACAACAGCTCACCAGGCAGTAGAGGCAGAGCCAGATGAGGAGTCAGTGGGGGAGCTAGCTGCAGATGATGAATATGCTAGAAGGAGGCAAGCACAGTGTGCTGTGACGCTGGCAAAGAGTCAGCAGCTTGCACATAGCCTTGTCCCATAGTAAAGCAGTTTAAATCAGACACATTACATTAAAACTGATGCATGCAAAAGAAACAACTGACTGAGCTCTCCATTGCACATATTGGCCACACTGTGCATCACACATAGGTAACCCAAGTAACAATATTCAGGGCACAGTTATTATTATCTGCACAAGTGGGTGAGGGAGAACATATGTCAATGCTTTTCACTGGGAGATGTGTGAGTGTAATGGACAAGTAGGAGCAAGAGTGCAGTTGTGTCTATGGACTGGGATTGGAGGGCTTATTGGTAAAGTCGCCGCAAAGGTCCACTGTTGGTAGAGACAGTGCAAAGGGCCACTATCTCAGGACATCTGTTGGAACACAGCCTCAGCAGTATTAGCAATAGTATGTATTGATCTACTGGTCAGGTCCAGGGCATGCATGTTAGAGGTTGAACATCCTATACACACACTTGTCCATGGGTGATGGTTGTACCTGTAGTAACACTGGTTGCACCAACACCCTGGCTGGATGTTGGCATTCTGTGGGACTGTAATCAGTGTCCATTACCAGACATACTTCTGCCATGACTTTCATGAGCCTGAGGGCACCCTCTCCTAGGTGTAGTCACCTCCACAATGGATATAGCAGTGGAAGTGCTAATGCTGCATGAGCATGTTCTACCAAGTCATTGGCCTCAGTGGCCACTCTCCATAGAGCTACAAGTGAAAAGGCATTATGGATGTCACCTCATGCACAGCAAGTGAGCTTGAGAGGTCAGGGTATGTTCCAGTAAATTATTTAGTCTATCTAAACAATTACACATGCAGGACATCCCCTCATGGTCTTCATTTTGCACACCCTGCATCAGCCTTAGCAACTTTGTCATGGCTGTAGAGCTACTAGTCTGTGCCTCTCTCGTGGCTCTGCAAATTCACTGGGGTTGCAGTGACTGAATCACCAACTTCAGGGGAGAATTGTAACCATGCTGTGTCAAGACTCAGTAATCAACCTCGTGTCTTCCCCTGCCCAGTTGAGAGAGTGTCAAATCCTGACATGTGTCGAATGGGGGTGCCACACTTCCTTGACTGACAGTGTCTCAATTACCTCTTCTCGTTGTTTTCTCTGTCTTCTGGGTTTTTGTAGTGGCCAGTCCACAGTGGTGGCGCTGTATAGAGAATCACCTATGAAGACAGAAATGCACATTATCATGTGTAAATAAAACCCAGTATCAGATGCATACCCTAAACTTAGATATAAGAATACTTGCTATTGAAAACAGAGGGTTGCGCTGTGAGAATCTCTGATGGTTTTGTATAACCCAAACAGACAGCATTTTGAATTACACTAAAGATGAGTGGGTCAGGAGTGTGTACACATGCTGCTAAATAGAAAGAGGTGTACAAACCTTGAGCCTTTTCTATGGATTATCTTGGTGCCCAGCAAAGCTCTTCACAAATACCGAGCACCATACTGTGGGACCATGTAGAGGTGTCACTGCCACTGAAAAAGACCAGGAACCCTCTGTTTCCATCAGAGGTGGCTTGTCCAATTGCTCACCACCCATCCTCCTATATTCCAGTGACAGATGGACATCTCATTGCTTAGCATCATGAATAATGTTAGTGGCCCTGTGTCAGACCATTGAATATATATGGTCTTAGCCACTGACTGCATTAATGTCCACTACAAGATCTTTGCAGGCACAAGTCTAGTAGTCATCTTAGCAGCACCCTGACCAAAAACCTATCATCCATAGAGACTGAGGACCTGGATGAGTACCTCAGTCTCTGTAGCTGATAACTTTGCCTTGCTGGTAGGTTTTTCTGCAGACTTATGAGTGTCTTTTTGACTTTGATTTGTAGGTATGGAAATCTCTGGTATGAACATCTTGATTAGGAGTGGCCCATAAAACTCCCTTTGAAACTGTTCTCCCCCTTGCCTGTACAACATATGTATGGTTAATTACCACAGCTGCAATGACTACATATTAGTTGGAGTGCAGCTGAAAAAGTTGAGACTTACCTTATTAACGTTAAAGAAGCTGCTGTATTAGAAGCAACAAGTTTTGCAACATATACCTGCTGCCAGGTTCACAATTGCTGCTGCCAGACTTCTTCCATAGTTTGATGGGGCTCTATGCCTTTTCTTTCAGTTATTTTGCAGATTTAGATGCTTGGATGTGGTGACTATGCAAATGAGATCTCACTGTAGTACTGTTTTTAAATTTCTTAAATCTCTGCACCACGCACTGAATGGCCAGATTCCATGGTTAAGGTCTGTACAGTATCATTCACATGCATGGGCACCTGGAGCAGCACTATGTTTACACATTTAGCTTATGGCTCCAGACGGGATATATGTAATTCCACATACCACATAATGGAACTGGAGTCATTGTAAGGCATAGTTTACTACCTGCATATACACAGATACTGGGCTGCCATGTTCTCACCCCTCAAACCGTAATGTTCAAACATTGTTTTACATTACATATATTGGGCTGTCCCACCACTGGTCTCACAAATGAGCTACCCACCATTGTGTGACAGTTGGCACAACCAAAAATGGGTTTGAGTGCAAAATGTCTTCCATTTTTCTGTGCCATTTTGCATCTGTTGAGATACAGCAACTGAGGGAGAAGGCAGTGCAGCTTTTAGATCACAAAGGTGGCATGTGGCGGAAACTAATAATGTGACGTTGTCCTATCTCACCTTCATTCTGTACTGGTTGTGTACAGAACCAATTCTAGGTTCCGACTCAGCCTTATACAAAAGCTCAAGGTCTTCAACTAGCTCGTGGCTTATACCATATCCCATGATGCTCTAGGATACTCTCCAGATCTTGTTTGCTATTAAACAAGATCGGGTGCTTCACACTGGCTCTGGCTAAGTGAATTCTTTACAATTTTTTTTCTTGCTAAAATTTGATAGTTCTTTCTCCCTTTGGGATTAGTTAGTCATTTAGTAAATTAGTTAACCTTTTAGCAGTTTTGCTGGGCTCATTACATTGCTATTTGATTGTTGGCCATCATTTATCTCAAGGCCTTTTTTCCTACCCCATCCTGGCTTTCCTTAGCGTGTGTTTGAAATAACTTTTGACAAGTTGGTTGTTTGAGAGCTGTTTAAATTTAAATGTTTTATATATATATCTATAGACAGTTAACTTAGAGGGCTGCTTAGTCCATTTAATTAGAGGGCTATTTTTCCCTTAGTGTGTGTGTTTTCAATAATTAGATAATTCCTGTTCAGCAAGCTTGTTAAAGAACTGCTTTATTTTGGTGGATTTTTCCATTAACTAAACTAGCTTGTTTAAGTTAGAGGGCTGCTCAGCCCATTTAAATTAGAGGGCTTTTCCCTTAGTGTGCTTACCTTTTATTTATATGTATATATATATATATATTAGTATATATATATAGTAGTTGTAGTGCTAACCTGTTTTTTGCTGTTAAGATGTCAAAACAGCCCAAAGATGCCAAACTCTCGGGGTGTAAAAAATATACAAAATGCAGTCAGAAAATGTCTATGACTGATGGTCATACTGTGCATGTGTACTGGCTTGGAGCAGTACACCTCCAAGAACCTTGTGCCATTTGTCATTCTATCAGCCACAGGGTTCTTCTTGAAAGGAAGTATAAGTTGATACTTAGGGGGTTATTGAAGACTTCCTTTTCAGAAGCTGTAGGAGAAGGTCAGAATCCTTCCAAACAGATCTCTTCCCCTTCTTCAAAATCTGAAAGATCAGGTAAAAGATCTGCTGCTTCATTGGAGGCTCAGTCTGAGCCGACTAAAAAGTTGCCAAAAATTTCCTCATTAGACCAGAAGCCTGTCAGGCATGAGAAGCCTTCCACCTCGGTTCCTTCAGTGTTGGAACCATTGGTATTTCAAGTTTGGAGCTGGTCCCCAGAACTGGGGCTGGTTTCTCCAACATTGAGATCTCATATCTTACAAGCTTCCAGATCCCCTGCTCCTTCCACTAGATCCTCCAGGAGCCTTTCAGATGATGATATGGATCATGTGGTGTGGAGACTTTTGAGGACACTGGCGCTTTCCAAACTTTTGTCACAGCCAACCCAGAGGGTTTCAGAACCGACTAAGCCTGCCCTGTCACCATCAATTATTCCTCTGACCCGACTTGAGACTTCAGAGCTGGAATGTATGAGCTGATTGTAGTGGAAACATCAGAGCTAAGACCTATTCCAGGATCTATGGCTCTGACTACTACTCCAACATCCTCTGTTCTGTCTGAGTTTGAGGAGTAAAAGAGCCGACACTCTCCGGTCGAGTCCACGGAGGACAGTCGGATCAGACATTTGTGAGCTCAGCTCCTACATCAGCCTCTGAGCCACCTCCCTTGGTTCCGGGAATGCCTTTTGCTTCTTTGGAGCCGGGAACATCCTTGGATCATGGGTGGGGGGGCCTTCGAGGTGATGAGGATAGCACTGTCTCCACAGACAGCTCTACTCCCAGGTCCAGTCATTTCTCTCCCAAAGGCACCGGTGTCTGTCTTGGCACCACTGCATCCACACAGACATGGAGACCCAAGGCATCACGATGCCCCATTGGGTGAGCCCCTCTCTTACAAAACCTCTCCAGAATACCCTTCTGAAGAGCCCCCCCCCATAAGAGACTATCTAAGAGGAAGCATTTGGACTCCCCAGAGGAGTCTGTCTCATTTAACACAGACCTTGATGAGTAAGAAGGGTCCCCACGGTCACCCTCTGAAGATGTCTCCTTTGCAGACAACCTAGAAAGACTTAAGCAGAGAGGTGGCTGGAAGCCCATTGACCCTTCTGAGGAGGAGTTTGTCTACTTGAAGGCTTTTGGTTCTTGCCCTTCTGCCACTTGGATGTCTACGCCTTTTGATGAACTAATGGACCTAATTTGTCGAAAGGTGTGGGAATCTCCAAACTCAGTGGAGCCTGTCCCACAGAGGCCAAATAAATTTATTACATCCCCCAGTGATAATAACGTTCGTACTAAAGGTGTCCCTGTTAATGCTATGGTGGTGGCGGTGGCCACCAAGAAGAACTGTCGGAGATGTCCTTTTCTTTCCATCCTCTGAATAAAGAGTCTCATACGATGGACAGATATGGAAAGCACACCTTTTCTTCAGTGACCTTTGCGCTCAGGTCCCAGAATTATCTCACCCATTTTACCAGATTGCAGAGAGATCTCCTGAAGGAGCTAGGAGAGCTAGGAGATACTCTCCATGGTTCAGTAGCTGTGGGGGTAACATAAAGTTTCCTCCCAGCTGTCCACCTTGAATTCAGTGGTAAACTCCTCCATGAGACTCATTTCTTATGCAGCTGATGGAGCGAGTAGGGCAGCGGATTAAGGAATTTCCCTAAGGAGGCATTCCTGGATGTGCTTGTGTAACTTTGCAGTGCCCTTTAAATCTTCCTTTGTAAACATCCCCTTTGATGGCTCATTCTTGTTCACGTCTAAAATCAGACAAACTAACCAGGTGTGAACAAGAAGGAAAAACTCTCTCTGACATAGGAGTCTGTTTTTCCCTACCTTCTAAACCTTATCCAAAAAGTCAGAAGGGAGGAAAAATGTGGTTTTGAAAATCCTAGAGAGTTTTTCAGGACACACGTGGTGATTTTTCCCCCAGGGGCAGAGAGAGGAAGCATTAATGGAAAACGGCAGCCACATGGCAGAGGAGGTCCACAAAACCAGGGTGACAGGGAATCCTTCCTTGGCAAGGCCTTCCAGTGCTCCTGAAAGGAGGCCCACCTGTCCATCACTGGAGGCAGTTGGGGGTCACTTATCTTTTCACCCAGAAGCCTGGCTAAAAATAACAAAAGACAAATGGATACAAAGCATCGTATCCAGAGATTACTCCATACCCTTTTCTTTCCCCATCCTAAACATCAAAAACATCCTGGACATTCCACCCAGTCAAAGGGAACAAGCAACCCTAGAAATATAGAAGTTGTTTGAAAAAAAGAGTCATCCAGACCAAATAAGATCCGGAACTTACTCAAGGTTCTTTTTAGTTCCAAAGAAAACAGGGGACTGGAGACCCATCCTGGATCTCAGCAGACTAAACAAAGCAGTAAGAAAGTCAAAGATCTGGATGGTAACACTGCAGTCAGTACTGCCTTTTCTGGGACAAGATGATTGGATGTAGTCTACAGACCTCCAGGATGCATACTACCACATAAAAATGGACAGGCGATCTGGGAGCCATTTGCATTTTCAGCTGGGAGCCAGTCACTACCAGTTTTGAGCTCTGCCCTTTGGTCTCACTACAGCCCCCAGAGTGTTCACCAAATGAATGGCAGTAGTCACAGCTCACCTGAGACGCCTAGGATTCCGAGTGTTTCCGTAACTACAGGACTGGTTCCTAACCGCCACCACCGAGCATCTACTAATAAAAGCAAGAGATACCACACTGAACCTCTGCTCTCATTTAGGGATTAAAATAAATTATAAAAAATCTGCCTTATTGCCATCTCAAAGTATCGTTTTTATAGGAGCAGACTTCGATGCTACAAAAATGATGGTAAGGCTTCCCCGAGAAAGCGTACAAGCCCTTCAGCATCAGGTCATAAACCTACTTTTCAAGAGGAAGGTTCAAGCAAGAACAGTTCTAAAAGTACTAGGGACCATGGCAGCAGCAATAAACTTGATTTCATTGGTGCGGCTCCATATGAGGATTCTACAGTGGCTGCTGTTCACTCAGTGGTCCAGTCAGGAACTACCCATGTCCCACCAAATCATGATAACAGAATCTTGCAGAAAAGACCTTCGTTGGTGGATTCACTCCACTCATGTGACTTTAGGTCAACCCTTTGTTCTTCCACAGCCTTTAGCCACAGTGATCACGGACACTTCCCAGATTGAGGGGGGGGGGGCATTATCAGGGAAGGACAGTCCAAGGCACTTGGTGGGCTCACGAGGCCAACTTGCATATCAATGTCCTAGAGATGAGAGCGGTGCTTTTAGCATTGCAGGCATTCCAAGACTCTCATCCACTAGGAACCATTGCAATACAAACAGACAATATGTTGGTTGTGTATTATATAAACAAACAAGGAGGAACCAGATCTTACCCCTTTTGTTGGGAGGCCCTGAGAGTATGGCAGTGGGTGACCTCCTCCCAAAGCTTTCTGATAGCAATGCACATCCCAGGGAAATCCAGTGTGATAGCAGACAAACTCACGAGTGGTCCCTAAAACAAGAGATAGCAGAAATGATTTTCCAGAAATGGGGCCAGCCTTGCTGCAACTTTTTTGCCAATCCAAGAATGCCAAATGCAGCAGCTATCTTGCCCTGATCCCCCATCCAGGGGAATCACCAAGGGATGCACTTGTACACGATTGACCCTCGGGTCTCTGCTACGCCTTCCCCTTCCTTCCCGTTGATACCCAAAGTTCTTCAGAAAGCCAGCATTTTGGGAAGGACCTTGATACTTGTCTCCCTTTACTGGCCTTGTCAAATCTGGCTCCCCTTCCTTTGGCCTCATCTCCAGGAAGAGCCTTGGATTCTGGACCCAGTTCCATATTTTCTGACTCATGCATCGGGAATGCTCCATCCACCTCTTCAAAGCTTCAAGTTGACAGCCCGGCTGCTCCGATTCCAAACATAGCCAGGCTACCTGACCTTTCCCTTCAGTGAAGCATATCTTGATTTCTTCTCATAAGGCTTCAATGAGAAAATTGTATATCAGCAAATGGAAGAGATTTTCCTCTTGGGCCTTGAATAATCATATTGGCTCTTTCTCTGCCCCTGTATCTTCCATACTGGAGTTCTTCACAAAACTATTTCATGAGGGGACGGCTGCAGCTACTATTTGTGTTCAATTAGCAGTGATCTCAAACTTCCATATAAGTGAAGTGGGGCCGAATGTGATGCCCCACAGACTTTGCAAAGCTTTCCTGAGGGGAACCATTTTATTAAGACCACCCATTAAACCACCTCTAGCACCATGGGACCTGAATTTTGTGTTATCCTGTATGATTCTTCCCCCTTTTGAACCTGCATCATCATGTGATTTGAAGTTTTTAACCTGGAAGACAATTCTTTTAAAAGCTATCACTAGGAGAGTTACAGAGTTACAAGCATTGTCTATCAACCCCCCCCCCCCCGTATGGTGTTCCACAAAAACAGTGTCTCTATGAACAGACCCGTCCTTTCTACCTAAAGTATGTTCTGAATCAAACTTAAACCAATCCACAGACTTACCAGTTTTCTTCCCTAATTATGACAATAAGGCAGAATATATGCTATATCAACTAGATGTACATAGACAATTACGTTTCTACTTGCATAGAATGAAGGACTTTAGAAAGACTGACCAGTTGTTTGTGTCCTTCTCAGACTGCAAGAAAGGTGCTCCAGTTACTGAGATCACTCTTTTCAGATGGCTGTTACATTTGTATTGCATTCACCTACAAATTGTAGAATAAACAACTTCCAGACAAAGTAAGAGGTCATTCTAACAGTTATATCTACCTCTTCCACCTTTTGGGCTGAACTGCCAATTCATACCATTTGTGCTGCAGCAACATGGGCAAGACCTCATACCTTTATTATATTGCAAAGTTGATTTGGCCTCCAGGGACAGGGCCTCTTTTGGATCCACTGTTCTGAAGAATATTCTCCTTTGAGCCACCCAAGAAAGATGGTGCTAGGGATGCTGTCTCAACCAGTACATTAGGAAGGCGAGATACGACAACATCACATAAAGAAGTTATGTTCTCACCATAACATTCCATGTGTGTTGTTCATCTTGCCTTTCTTCTTACATCCCACCCTCCTTTCCCCAGCCTTTAGCTCCTGGAGAACCGAGCTGATTCATTTGGTGACTAAGATTCTCTGACCCTCATCATAGCTCTTAAAGTAGTAAACTTTCATATGCTTCTATTATTATACCAGCAAACAAGATCTGTGGAGTATCCTAGAGCATCATGGGATAGGGTATAAGCCTCGAGCTAGATGAAGACCTCAAGCTTTTGTATAAGGCCGAGTCAGAACCGAGGATCAGCTCTGAACCCAACCAGTACAGAATGAAGGCGAGATGGACAACACACATAGAACATTATGGTGAGTACATAACTTCTTTTTTTCCTTCACCTTCTACACCAGGACTATAGCCAGAGGCACCTACTGGAGGGCTGTAAAGGTATTCAGTTCAAGGCTGAGGCCTGGAATAGTTTGGGCCAGGCCGTGACACATACCACAACGATCTCAAACACAGTTGAGTAGTTTCATCATCATTATATCAAAGTAAAAAAGTGTCATCCCAACTTCCTGAGCCAATAAGAGGCTGAGGTTAGAGTTCATCCACAACTTATGTACTTAAGTAACCCTTGTTTTACCTCTAAAATCATCTGCTGGCCTGTGCCATATGCATATCTAACACACTCCATTTTCTCTCTCCATATCTCCTGAAGCTATTGCAAAGAATAGGCAACTGCACAGATGGAGAATAGAACACCTTAGTGAGCACTATGGTACATACAGTAGACATGTCAATGTTAACAATCTGGTCAATTTGTATAGCTGTAGTTTGACACATTATGAGTTTTCTACAGTTTTGGCACTTCGGTGCTCAATTCAGTAATTCAGCAATAACAGTATGAATGGTGTTGCTATTTATATGTGTGAATGGATGTCTTTTTTCTTTCTGCCTGTTTTATTCTGCTATTACCTATTTTTACTGTTTTTAATAGCTTGAATTGTTTATTGCACTTGCTTGTTTAAGTTTTGCTTAAAAGTTAAACAACAGGCTAATACACTCAAGTGTACTAGCTTTTGATAGCATTTAGTCGAAAAACACAGCATTTATTGTATTTTCTGCCTTTCTGAAAAAAACTTAAAAAAAAAACAAAAAAATACTCTTGTTTTCCATACTTTTCTAATAGTTTGTTCCAGTGATCAGATTTTGCTGATCCCTGGGCTTTGTCTTGGTTCCTGTTTTCTCCATTTTCCTTGTTTGGTCAAGGGGTAGTTTCTTTACTCACTAGTGGGAGAATGGAGTACTGAGCTGCCTGTTTGTCCTCAGAGGAGTGGTTTAAAGCAGTAACTTGTAGTTTATTGGCCATTTTGGCTCATTTCCTGTCTTTTCCAGCCCCTGCTATAAAGCACGCGTTGGCGACTAGGTCAGACCGCTGACTAATTAGCTTGATTTAGCGAGTTGCCACTGTTGCACACTAGGGCAGCGCCGGTTAAGCAGGTTTAAACTATTCGGGCTACCTAAAGTCCACTCTTCAAATTTTCCCTTAAAACTACCTTCCTCGAACTATACTACTGATCAAATCAGCATCCTATAACTAAAAGATCATCTCTACTTGACTCCAAGTAGACTATTCTCTATCTGTTAAACCTAGCACTTGCTCCTACAGTACTTATTACCTTGATACGGCACTCTTGTCATAGATAGTACCCCAAAAAGGCAACCCCCATTTCTCGGTCACCCACGTCCCCGGAATCTTTTTAAAGTTTTTGTCTATCCTTCTAGCATGTCGAGGATCAGTTGCTAGTGTCCTCTCCTGCTCAGCTGGTGAACCTGGGAATATTGAGGCAATGTTACAATTGCCTCATGTACACAGACAACCCTCTCCTCCTCCCACAAAACACAAATACATGCGAGAGATGCAACTATACGGCCAAACTGGAGGCCGAGCTCTCTCAACATAGGACTGGCAAGACCAGTCAGGAAGAGAAGGTTACCACACACACTATAGACCCAGTCTCACATAGTACCATTACAACCTCAAATCATACACATAAGCACACAAAGACATACTCGGAGGCTCTGATCAAAAATCTACCAAAACAGCAGAGGCCACCAAAGCAGACACCCAAACAACCACCACCTCAGAACACAACACCTGCAACACATAGACCTCACAGTCAGAGTGTCAAACAGTCACAGCCCTTAAGGCCAAACACAATGCCAGACACACTGGTCATTGGTGACTCCATAGTCAGACACACTGACGTCCAGCTCACCAGACTGAGTAAGGAGAAGGTCACAGTAAGCTGCCTGTCGGGCGCTAGAATCCGCCACATAACGCAAGCACTCAGGTCTCTCAACAGCAGGTACAAATATGACTCAGTCATTGTCCACGCTGGTGTAAATGACCTGAGACGTACCTCCTTGGACTACATGAAAAGAGACATTGAGGAGCTCTCTGATTATGTAGCCCAGGCAGGTATGACCCTGACCTTGAGCAGTATCCTACCTTCACCAAGAATGATGCCACAATACAGAGATAAGATGATCAGCTTTAACAATTGGCTTAAACACTGGTGTCATTCAAAGGGGATCCAGTATCTGTCTGCCTGGGATGACATGCTGGACAAGCCACGCTGCTTCCATGAGGGGCGGCTTGCACCTGTTACCCCTGGGATTCGGATATTGGCAAAGGCTCTTGCCACCGCCATAGTGCCTTTTTAGGCAAGGCTCAAATTCTAAACCTACCACCCTAGAACACAAAAAGGAAAAAACTAAGGGTAATGCTGCTCAATGCCAGAAGTCTAAATCTCAAAATGCACGCACTCGAGGCCCTTCTCAGTATGGAGAACATCGATGTCTGTGCTGTGACAGAAACCTGGTTCAAGGCTCCTGAGAGCACCCCAAGCTATCAGGTTTTACCTCATATCATCGTTCCGGCCCCAAAATCCAGACAATACCAAGAAAGGAGGGGGGGTATCCATATTCATCAAGGGCACCCACACCTCAAGACTGGTGGCAACGCACGATGCATCGGAGACCATCCAGGTGCAATTAACCGTAGGCAAGACTGCTCTGCAAATTGTAGCATGTTACAGGCCACCCTCACAAACTCAGGAACCTCACATGGCCTTCCTGAAAACACTAGAGGGGATAAATGTATCACCAAACACCATCATACTAGGTGACTTCAATTACCCTAATATAGACTGGGAACACTACTCAAGCCCAAACACCCTAGCCCAAAAGTTCCTGGAATTCATAAACTCAAATGCCGTCACCATCCCCACAAGAGGAGATAACATACTTGATCTCATCATCACGAACATGGGAGCACAATGTTCAACACGGGTATACCCCTCACTGGTGAGATCAGATCACAAACTAATCTCGCTGGAGGTCCTCATCCCACCCCCACCTGAAATAAAAAAGACCACAGTAAAGAACTTCTCAAAGCCGACTTCACACTTCTAAAGACTAGTGTGGTCTCCTTTAAGGCCCTGAGTCGGGGAGAAACAGTACTCTAGCCGCTGAATCACTTACAAATGCCTTCTACCAGCACCTGCAGGACTGCATGGATAAGGCAATCCCAAACAAAACAAAGACTCTTTGTACCAAAGGCAAGCGTCCAGTCTGGTGGACCCCAGCCCATAAACAAACTCTACAACAAAAGGAGGCTACTACAAGATAGGCAAAATCCTTAAAGGTAAGACACCCTTGATCACTATAAGTAAAAACTAAGAGCTCTCATAAAATCATCCAAAGCAAATTTCGAGAGAAAAATAGCTAAAGACTCAAAGACAATCATAAGGCCTTCTTTAGCTATGTTAGAAACCTAGGAGGAAACTCCCAGATATGCTCAGAACTAGTTCAAAATGATGTGAAGATTACTGATCCTACGGACATTGCCAACATACTGGCTGACAGGTTCAGTGCAAACTTCTCCCCTCCCCAAAGGAGAGATATCTATACCAAGCGATTGCAGCCCCCAAACATCTCCAGCGCCCAAGTGAGAACTGCTCTCTCAAGCAAAAACACAGCATCCATGGGACCTGATGGTGTCCCTGGCTGTGTGCTCCACGAACTCA